>NC_057800.1:215420452-215607387 GCF_018294505.1 Triticum aestivum
ATTTGACGACTTACGCCGAGATCGCCTGCGGCTGTTTCACCAACTTGCGGAAGCGGGCCGCCTTCACGGCCGCCTCATCCCGCTTGGTCGCCACCGTGGAAGCCTTGGATTTTTTCAGCCGGCTGCCGAAGAAGGTCGACGCGGCCCGGCGCTTCTGCGTGCCGCCACGGGCAGCCGGCGCGGCAGACGGGCCCGCGCCTTGATGATCAAGCGCCGGCTGGCGGTGCGGGGCGGCTTCGACCTCGTCGTCCTCCGGCCAGTCCTCGAAGCCGGCTCCGGGCCCCGCGCCTCCTGCCTCGTCGCCTTCCCCCATGATGGCGTCTTCCATGGAGGCCGCTCCCAGGTCCGGGTCGTCGGCGTCGTCCATCATGCGGTCGGGGAGGAGCTGTCTCTCTACCCCTGTGGCCCCGGCCGTCGGCGGAAGAAGAGGGTTCTGCTAAGGGCAAACCAACTGATCAAAGGTCGGCTATCACGAGGCCGGCTACAAAAAGGAAGAAAAGAAGAAAAACTTACGGCAGGCGGAGGGTTGGCACGAGAATACGGCTCCTTGCCGTATCGCCAATCCTCGGTGAGCTTGCAGTTGGAGATGTAGTTCACTATGTAAGACACCTCTGCATGAGGCATCTCCCTGGTGCTCAGCCGGCACGGTTCGAAGCGGCCGCTCATCTGGCAAATCATGTGAGGCCGGCCTTGGAGCGGAAGTACCCGGCGCTCCACGAAGGCGGCCACCAAGTCGGCTCCAGTCAGTCCCTCCGACTGGATCATCACCCGGAGCCGGGAGACGACTGCGTTCCCGGCCTGAGACAGTGACCTGGCCCGGTAGCTCCACGAAGGTTGCCTCCCAGCTGGCGGGCCGGCTACATAAGCCGGCAGGTTGACGTAGTCGCCTTGCGGGGCAACGTTCTTCACGTAAAAGTAGGACTTCTGCTAGAGCTTCACCGACTGGATCAGCGGGATGGGCGGGAACGGATTGTTCTCGCCCGTCCGCCTCATGGCAATGAAGGCTCCGCAGGGGGCGGGCATGCCCGCGACGATGGTGCCGAGCTTGCTCTGGAAGAATTCCCCCCAGAGCTCGAGCATGGGGAGAACCCCAAGAAAGCCCTCGCACAGGGTGACGAAAGCCGACAGCAGCATCACCGCGTTGGGCGTGAGGTGATGCGGCTGGAGGTGGTAGAATTCAAGGAAGGCTCGAAGGAATCCACTCGCCGGGAGGCCGAAGCCGCGTAGGCAGTGCGAGCCGAAGATCACCCGCTCGCCCTCCTCTGGTGCCAGCGAAATCTCCCTCGCCGGCGCTTGACGAACCCGCATGAAGTTCTCGCCCGGCAGGCGCCGCGTCCGGCGGAGGAACTCGACGTGGTCCTCATGGACGTTGGAGCCATCCCACGAGCTCGACAGCGCGATGGGAGCGACGCGGCGAGGAGCAAGACGATGCGACGGCGGAGACGCGCACGACCCCGCTACGGCGGGACCGAAGGAGCCGAGAGGTCTAACGGCGGAACGGCGCGGCAATGGGTTGCTGCGGCGGCGGAAAGAAGAAGAAGGATGGCGAGAAGGGGCGGAGCGAGGGAGAGCGTGCGAGCCTCTGCCACTCCCCCTCCTCCCCCTACATATAGACCTGCGCAGCAGAGCCGAGGAGGCATGGCGTGGGGGAACGTGGGGATCAACTTCACCCACTCCCCCACGTCCCGTGATTATTGCGCCCTGATGGCGTAATAAAACCACCACGGGAAGGCGAGCGATCCGCGTGGGCCGCAGAAGATCCGCGCTCGGGCCGAGGCCTAGGAGTGGCGGGCCCGGGCCTGCAGCGGCGTCCCATCGCGCGCGTGCGCTGGCCGGATTTCCTCGCCACGTGGCCCGCGGGATGGCGTGCGGTCAGCTCGTAGGCCGACCCACGTTCCCGCCTATGAGAAACAGGGCTTTCCGAAGGCGGCGCGCACAAGTAAAGCCGGCCCCTCAGGATAGGAAGCTGACTAAGCTTCTCGTCCCTTTGTCAGCCTCGAAGCTCGATCAGCTTCGGGGACTACTGTCAGAGTAAATGACCACGGGTAGCCTAGCCTGCTCCCCCTGGCCCTTCTGAAAAAATTACGAGCCGATCCGGCCCTCAAGAATCCAAGACATGGTGCCGCCTTCCCCCTGCCGGCTGTCTCCCAGGCCGGCTATCGGAAGGTGACCCGACTTTAGCCCTCATGAAGAAAGCCACGAGAGGGCCGGCTCCGAGAAGCCGGCCGCGAGAAGGCCGACTCCAAGAAGCCGGCACCCACAAAGCGGTCAGGATTGTACCCTCGAAGTCTGCATCCACATAACGGCGATGTGACGGGGCGTGGCTACAGTAAAGCCTGCCACCCCCAAATCTCGGAGCACGCCTGGCACAGTGCGCCGTACGGGTGGCCATGACCCGTCCAGCGCGGCATTGTTGCCACGTTGACCCTGATGTCATCCATGACGGGCTGCCAGTGTGGCCCATGGGCGGTGGGCCCCTTCAGGCAGAGAGACACCCAAAGGCGGCCAGGCCTCCCCCAGTCGGCGCAAGACAGAGCCAGCTCTCCACAGCCGGCTTGCCACCTCCCTCGAAGGAGACGTCCCATTAAGGAGACAAGACGCAGTGAGGCTACAACGATCACCCGCCGGACGGCGGCACTGTAGCCACGCCCACCTCGGCGAAGCCCTCGTCACTAGGATTGAGCAACAGTAACCAGCCACCGACAAGGCCCTGGACAGTGGGGCCTGCCTGTCGACCAAGGAGCCGGCAGCCGGCGGGACCCACCAGCCGGAGGGCCCTAGCAGCCGGCGCAAAAGCCGGCGAGTGTAGCCACAGACGGCTGGGCCCCACCCCAGCCGGATTACCATTGCACCCCCCGGGGGGTAGGCCCATATAAACCCCCCGGGACACCCATGCAAAGGGTTGATCCAAGATAGTTCTAGACACCACATAGAGAGGGGAGGAGGGCTAGCCGTGCCCTACTTCTTCTCCTCACAAAACAGCTCAAGGAGCATCTTGTAGCTACTTGTTCATCTAGTGATCATGCGGAGACCCCGCAGAGCAGTAGTAGGGGTGTTATCTCCACGGAGAGCCCCGAAGCTGGGTAAGATTTGCCGGCGTGCATGTCTTCGCCTCATCCCGCTTCCAGGCACCGGCGACGTCTTACTGGTTTCCACAATGATAAGCCACCCGTTGGCATATGTCACACCTACCACCCGACAAGTTTGTAAGGGCAAGGAGATCGCCTACTTTGTGGAAACTACCCAAGTGAGGCAAGTCCTTCGTGGGCGATGGCCATAGTGGGATAGACAAGGTTGCTTCTTCATGGACCCTTCGTGGGTGGAGTCCTCTATGGACTCGCACAACCGTTACCCTTTGTGGGTTGAAGTCTCCATCAACGTGGATGTATGATAGCACCACCTATTGGAACCACGCCAAAAATCTCCGTGTCTACATTGTGTTTGCCTGTCCAAACCATCCCTTTACCTTCATATGCAATGTTTTACATTCCGCTGCTATACTCTTGAAATTGCATGTGTAGGTTGATTGCTTGACTTGTGCTAAGTACCTAAAATCTGCCAAGACTTAAAATTGGGAAAAGGCTAGATTTTTATTTGGTCAAGTAGTCTAATCACCCCCCTATAGACCTACTTTCGATCCTATAGTGTCAATGGTCAGAATTCTAGAATCATCTTCTACTGAGAAGGAATAAGACCGACAAACAAGAAGGAACACAATCAATGCAATGCAATAATATGACGCATGATCATGACATGGCAACATGTTGTTGATTGAGCTAATGCAACTAGCACCTAGATTAAATGAAGTTGGTTTGAACCAAAGGTTCAAATTCAAACTCCATATGTGATTAATTAAATGCCATTTAAATGATTTTCCCTAAACAGTGGAGTTAAGTTGTTCAAACATGCATGAAAATTCCATAAACAGATTCTTCGTATTTTTGGTAAATTTCATATATAGATTATTTCATTTGGAGTTACTATTGAATGTGTATGATTTTAAAAGTTTAGTCAATTTTATGGAATTCATAAATCATTTCTGAAATATTAAATGCAAGAAAATTATTTATGATGTCACCACTGCATCACACTTGCTTCAACAAGTCAACATAGTCAAATATGACATGTGGGTCCCATGCTATTTAACAAAGGGTTAATTAAACTAAACTTGATTGCTAGTGGGTCAGGGTTTAATTAGTGGCGTCATTAGCCACTAATGATGTCACCGCGTCGGCTTTGCTAGAGTTTGGCCGCCGGTGACCAAAAACACGGCGAAGGCCATCGAATTTTTGCTACAGGCGATCGTTTGATGGGCGATTATGCTCTTTGAACTCCTGGGAGTGGCGCACATCCGATGGAGAAAACAACGAAGGTGGGGGTGGCCGGAGTTGAGCACACGTCCAGTTTAGCAGTGGACGACGTTCGGGCTGGTACAGGTGTGGTGCTACAACTCGAAATGGAGCAAACTGAAGTGCTAGGGAACATCAATGGGGCACTGCAAGCTTAGAGGATAGCTATACGAGGCTAGGGGAGCTTGGCATTGACCAATTCGTCGGTCATGGCGGACGACGACATCGGGCACTCGTGGGTGACGGCTATGAGGTGGAGAAGAGCACAAGGGAGAAGGGAAAATGGTGGAGATCTCACGGCGATCTTGATGAGCGGATTGTCTTGCTTGGGGAGGCTCTATAGCCGGTGAATCAACGGTGGCGGACAACGGGGCCGAGGGTCAAATATGGTGATGATGGCGACGTGGCAGGGCTCCTGAGATCGCTTCCTTTGGCTTGGATCTCCAGGACGTTGAGGTGGAGCCTACGGACACAACGGCAGGGCGTGGGGTGTCTAGTAGGCGGGATGTTGCACAGCGGCATGCTACAGTGTGTTCAGGCATGCTACGGGGAGCTATAATTTTATATACAGAAAATATAACCCCATTTCAAGTACAATATGATTTAAATTCAAATGCCCAAAATAATTCCTTATAAATGTTCATAAATTTTGGTTTGCAATATAGCTTTTCCCAAAATTCTCAGAACCATTTATAAGGCATCTTGGAACATTGTATGAGATTTTAGGGTTTTAGCCCTTTATTTAATTTTGAGTCTTTGAATTTTTCCTCAATTCAAATTTCATTGAATTTAATAATGATGCATGATGCTCACTAATGCAACTAACTAGAAGCATTATTCTAGGGTTGTGACACACATGCAACCACAATTGCTAAAAACTCCTTTTCAGTAGTAGCATAATTTCTTTGAGCACTATCCAAGGTCTTACTTGCATAATGAATAACATTCATTTTCTTATCAACTCTTTGACCTATGACAACACCAATAGCATAATCACTAGCATCACACATGATTTCAGAGGGTAACTTCTAATCAGGTTGTTAAACAATAGGTGTAGTTATTAAGGCTTTCTTAAGTATTTCAAAGGCTTCTACACAATCATAATAAAAAACAAATGGAACATATTTTAATAGAAGATTAGTAAGAGTCCTAGAAATTTTAGAGTAGTCTTTAGTAAACCTCCTATAGTAACCAACATGACTAAGGAAACTTCTTATACCTTTGATATCTTTAGGACATTGCATTTTCTCAATTGCATCAACTTTAGCTTTCTCTACTTCAATGCATCATTCAGAAATTTTATGAACAAGGATTGTACCTTCATTCACCATAAAGTGGCACTTCTCCCAATTCAAGATGAGATTAGTATCCTCAAATCTCTACAAAAACTTTATCGAGATTTCTCAAGCAGTCACCAAAATAAGTTTCATACACGGAAAACCATCCATGAAAACCTTGACAATTTTCTCACAGAAATCAGAGAATATAGTAGTCATATATCTTTGAAAGGTAGCTAATGCACAAACCAAAAGTCATATGTCTATAAGCATAAGTTCCATAAGGGCAAGTAAAAGTAGTTTTCTCTTATCTTCGTGCGACACAAGTATTTGAGAGAAAGCAGAATATCCGTCTAGGAAGCAAAAGTGTGCGTGCTAGATAATCTTTCTAACATTTGATCAATGAATGGCAAAGGATAGTGATCTTTCCTAGTAGCTTTATTCTGTTTTCTAAAATCAATTATCGTCCTATAACCAGTTATGATTCTTTGTGGGATAAGTTCATTTATATCATTAGGAACAACAACGATGCCCCCTTTCTTAGGAACATAATGATCAGGGCTTACCCATCTACTGTTAGCTATAGGATATAATTATACCTGCATCCAGAAGCTTTAATATTTCCATTCTTACCACATCCTTCATTTTAGGATTCAAGCGACGTTGATGATCAATGACTAGTTTAGCATTAGGTTCCATATTAATCTTATGCTGACAGAAAGTAGGGCTAATGCCCTTAAGATCAGTGAGAGTGTATCCAATTGCAGCATAATGCTTCCTCAGAGTTCTCAATAATTTGTTTTCTTCATGCACTGAAAGGTTAGCATTGACAATAACAGGATGTATCTTCTTTTCATGAAGATAAGCATATTTCATTATATCCATTTGTTCTTTAATTCAAACATAGGGTCACTCTTAGGTGGAATAGGATCTCCCAAGGTCTCAGCTGGCAAATTATGTTTAAGGACAGGTACTTGCCTAAAGAACATTTCATCTATTTCATTCATATGCATATCATTTTCATGGTCTAGCAGATATTGTTCCAACGGATCAGTAGGAGGCACAACAATACAAGCAAGACCAATAATATCATCTTTACTAGATAATTCTTTATCAGGAGGTTATCTATTAAACTTAGAGAAATTAAATTCATGAGATACATCACCAAACTTAACTTGACCTTTTCTTTAACATAATCAATTTCAGCATTAACGGTATTCAACAAAGGTCTACCAAACATAATTGTACAGAAATTATCTTGCGGCGATCCAACTACTAAGAAATCAGTAGGATATTTGATCTTACCACACAAGACTTCAACATCTCTAATAATTCCAAGCGGTGAAATAGTATCTCTATTTGCAAGCTTAATAGTGACATCAATCTCTTCTATTTCAGCAGGTGCAGTTTCATGCATAACTTCTTAATATAGAAAATGGAATAGCACTTATACTAGCACCCATATCACATAGACCATGATAGCAATGATTTCCAATCTTAACTGAAATAACAGGCATGCGAACAACCGGCTTATTCCTATCTAATTTATGTTGTTCAATATTAACTTGTTTGGCAATTCTGGTAGCTTCCTTATAGAAATAAATGGCATGCCCATCAATATTATTAATGAAGAGATCTTTAAACATTGTAATAAGAGGTTCCACTTTAATTTTTTCAAAGGGTTTAGGTGTTCTATAATTACTTTTATGAATCACAGTTGTAGCCTTAGCATGTCCCTTAATCCTAATAGGGAAAGGAGGTTTCTCAATATAAGCAGAAGGCAGAACAGGATTAGTAGTGCAAGCAATTGTTTCAGTTTCAACAATAATTGGTTCTTCACAAATTTCAATAGGTGGGTGAAATTTAAACCATTTCTCCTTAGGGAGATCAACATGAGCAAGAAATTATTCACAAAAGGTAGATACTAACTTAGAGGCGCATATTTTGCACTAGGCTTATGGAAAACATCTATTTCTATAGAAGACTTAACGCAATCAAATTCAAGACCTATACCTGACTCATTACCTTTGTTGATTTTCTAATCTTCAGAGTTGCATTTAACTATTTCAATAATATTCCATTTGAACTCAATACTCTTCTTTGACAAAGAACCAACAGAAGAAGAATCAAGCATTGCGCGATTGTTATAAGAAAGTCGAGCATAAAAGTTCTGTATGATCAATTCTCTCGAGAGCTCATGATTGGGGCATGTGTGTATCATCTATTTAAGCTCCCCCAAGCTTGAGTGATACTTTCTCCTTCACGAGGCCAAATATTATATATATATATATATATATATATATATATATATATATATATATATATATAATCCCGATCACAATGAACCAAGTGCATATGATAAAATTTCTGATGGAATTCCAACTTTAATAGGTGAAAGTCCAATGTTCCATATTCACCCAATAGCCTATGCAATGACAATGCTCTTCCCCCACAAAGGAAAAGGGAATACTTTCTCCTTAACTGTAGCGACCAGACCTCAAACAGTCTGATCTCTGTGCTCCGGTGTCATCCCTGGATCAGTAATGCTGACACCACATAGTACTCGGAGGATTTATAGCAGAGTAGCAATCACACACTTATTACATCGAGTGTCTCAAAAGAGAACTTATTACAATAAATATGGCTTAAGGCCATCTAGTAACGATAACAGCGGAAGGCTTGGAAGATAAGTGAGTCCATCAACTCCAACGGCATCACTGAGTATAGAACCACGACCTAAAAACTCCTTAATCGTCGTCTGAAAAGTCTGCAACATTAACGTTGCAGCCCGAAAACGGGTCAGCACATGGAATATGCTGGCAAGGTAACACATAGAAAGTAATGGAATGCAACAGCTATACTATATGCATATTTGGCTGGTGGAAAGCTCTATGGTTACAGTTTTTGCGTAAAGCCAATTTTTCCCTACTTCAAAGGAATAAATTAATTACTATCATGGTGGTTGTTAAACATTGAGAATGGTTGACAGCATTCTCAATCCCAATTAAGTAACATCATTAAAACCCAACGAAATTAATTTAGAGTAACATGTTGAGATTCACATGATAATCCAGGTACTAGATACTCAAGATGTCCATAACCGGGGACACGGCTAACCATGATTAGTTTGTTACACTTTGCAGAGGTTTGCGCACTTTTCCCCACAAGACTCGATCGCCTCCGTTTGGTTTCTCGCACTACAGGGTGTTTGAGAAACGGATGACCGAGACATAGTCTTTCAGAAGCGCTAGCACTTTACGATCGGGTAGACCGTACCACCTACATCCCCTACATCTGCTAGTCTACCACTGTAAGAGTTCGCACAACTTAGTCAACTATGCCAGAGCCCATAATGGCTTGTGGCTGCACACGGAAGTTTCTAGTATGAATAATCTCATGATCCCTTTGAGCCTGGGTGGCGGTCCAAAAGAAAAACAGGCAAGTCCTGGAAACCCCAGGTGCCTCAATCCACCCAGATGTGTGTTAGGTTGCCACCTTAGATAAACCATTAATTAACAATCTCACATCTGTCATGGATATCACTCACCCAATCCACGTCTACTAGCATAGCATGGCATAATAAGCAAACATAGAAGTAACTCCCAAAGGTTTGATAATAAACAAGTAATAGGTACTACCTCATCTACTTCCCATCCCACAATTTAATTAGATCCTAATCATGCAACGTGTGAGGATTGATCTAATGCATTAAAACTGGGTTGTAGAAAAGGTATGATCAAAGTGTTACTTGCCTTGCTGATGATCCGTGAAACCTAGAGATTCGAAGTAACAGGCGGCGCAATCCAGGTATTCTATCGCAGACAAACAAACAAGCATACAATAAGTACTCATCTAATGCACAGGTAAAACTCAAATAGAAGATCTAACCAGAAAGTTCAACTTAAGAACCCTGGTTTGCAAAAAGAATCAAATCGAACGAAGCAAAAGAAATCAAACGGCGAAAGAAAACAACTTCGTTCTAGTAATCTGGATCTAAGTCAAATTTTACAGTAGCAAAAACATGTTTAAGTTGATTATTCGGAAAGAGGGTTTCAAGACGAAACTCTAGGCGCTTGAATCGCCTGATTCCGATAAACGAGCGAAAAGTTATACTAAAACGAAAATCGGATCAGAAATCGCGATCAGAAAATAACCGCGGAAAAATCCGATGAAAAAGAAAAACGACGAACAATTTTTTTTAAACAGCACGAAAAACGAGGCGCCGGCGAACCTCGGGCGGCGCGCAACTCCGGCGGCGGTGGCGGCGGCTGGGGCTGGGGCGCGCTAGGGTTAGAGCGGTGGTGGTGGGCTGGCTCGGCTCGGGCCTCGGGCGCGCCTTATAAAGGCCCCGGCTAGGCGTAGTCCTGGCCGAGTACGGCCCAAAGTCGGTTCCGCGTTTTTTTTAAATAATTCCACTCGGAAGAAAAATAAAAATAAATACTAAACGGACTCCCAAAATCACGAAATAAATTCTCCCGGGCTTCTAAAATCAAGCCCGATAAAGTGAACATTTATCTGGGCCCAAACTACAACTTTGAAAAACATGCATTTTTCCTAAATTCAAATAAAAATACCGAAAAACTCCGAAATAAGTCTTATTTGATTTTTTTTATTAAATCCTCAATATTTCTATATTTTGGGAAAGTCATTTTATTCCCTGTCTCATATTTTTGTAATAGAAATAATTGATGATAAAATAAATAAAATCAAATGATCCTGTTTACATAATTTGAGAAAACTCAAATATGTAAATAACGAAATCCCCAACTCTCTCCGTGGGTCCTTGAGTTGCTTAGGATTTTCTAGGATCAAAACCAAAAGCAAAATAAAATATGATATGCATGATGATCTAATGTATAACGTTCCAAATTGAAAATTTGGGATGTTACAAACCTACCCCCCTTAAGATGAATCTCGCCCTCGAGATTCGGGTTGGCTAGAAAATAGGTGAGGGTGGTCTTTGAGCAAATCTTCCTCTCGCTCCCAGGTGGCTTCATCCTCCGTGTGGTGGCTCCATTGAACTTTGCAAAACTTGATAACCTTGCTACGAGTAACTCGGCTGGCAAACTCAAGAATCTTGACTGGTTTCTCCTCATAGGTCAAATTGTTATCCAACTGAATTGCTTCCAATGGCACTGTGTCTCTCAAAGGTATGTCAGCCATCTCCGCATGACACTTCTTCAACTGAGAAACGTGAAACACATCATGAACTCCTGTTAATCCTTCTGGCAATTCCAACTTGTAAGCCACTTCTCCCATACGCTCCAAAACTCGATATGGTCCTACAAATCGTGGCGCTAACTTCCCCTTAACTCCAAAGCGCTTAATCCCTCGAAGTGGGGATACTCGAAGATAAGCTCTATCTCCGACTTTGTAAACTGTCTCCTTGCGTTTAGAATCGGCGTAGCTCTTCTGCCTGGACTGGGCTACCTTGAGCCTATCGCGAATCAACTTCACCTTCTGTTCAGACTCCTTAATCCGATCTGGTCCAAACAACTGGCGGTCTCCAACTTCGTCCCATGACAACGGTGTCCTGCACCTCCTTCCATACAAAGCCTCGAAAGGGGCCATCTTCAAACTGGTCTGATAGCTATTATTGTAAGAGAACTCTGCATATGGCAAATTATCGTCCCAACTAGATCCATAATCTAGCGCACAAGCTCTCAACATATCCTCCAAAATCTAATTGACTCTCTCACTCTGTCCATCTGTCTGCGGATGAAAAGCTGTACTAAATTCTAACCTAGTACCCAAAGTCTCATGCAACTGCTTCCAGAACTTTGAGGTAAACTGGGTTCCTCTATCTGATACGATGCTCCTCTTCATTCTTCGAATATACCAGGATATCATCAATGAACACTACGACGAACTTATCCAAAAACTCCATAAACACTTTGTTCATCATGTTCATAAAATAGGCAGGCGCGTTAGTCAGTCCAAATGACATAACGGTATACTCATACAGCCCATACCTGGTGGTAAAAGCTGTCTTCGGAATATCCTGTTCTCGAATCTTCAACTGATGGTATCCTGATCGCAAATCGATCTTGGAAAACACTTTAGCTCCTTGTAATCGATCAAACAGATCATTGATCATTGGTAGCGGGTACTTGTTCTTGATTGTTACTTCATTCAATCCTCGATAGTCAACAACCATCCTTAACAATCCATCCTTCTTCTCTACTAGATGTACTGGTGATCACGAAGGCGAAGAACTTGGGCGAATGTAACCTTTATCCAGTAACTCCTTAATCTGCTTCTTAATTTCCACCAAATCTTTTGTTGGCATCCTATATGGTCTCTTCGATATTGGCCCAGTGCCTGGCAAAAGCTCAATCAAAAACTCAATGTCTCTATCCGGTGGCATGCCTGGCAACTCTTCGGGAAATACATCAGGAAAATCCTGTACCACTGGTACTTCCTCCTGCACAACTCCTGTTAGGCAATTTACTTGTGTTCTCTTCGGCGCATGCCGGGATACATACTTGATCCTTCTCCCTTCTGGTGTGGTAAGCAAAATTGACTTACTAGCACACTCAATATTCCCTTCATACTTTGATAACCAATCCATGCCTAATATCACATCCAATCCTTGAGATTCCAGTACTATTAGGTCTGAGGAAAAAACATAGTTACCAATCCTTAATGGTAACCGATCACACCATAGACTTGCCACATACTCTGCTCCTGGCGAGGTTACTAACATGGGTGACCTAAGGGCTTGGGTTGGTAGGTTATACTTATACACAAATCCCCTTGATATGTACGAATGCGATGCACCAGTATCAAAAAGAACGAGTGCAGTAAATGACTTAACGAAAAACTTACCTATTACTGCATCGGGCTGAGCTTCAACCTCCTCCACATTAACGTGGTTCACCTGTCCCCTGTTGAAAGGATTCGGCTTCTTTCCAGAGCTTCCATTGCCGTTTTGGCCTTCAGGACATTCATTTGCATAGTGTCCTGGCTTCGAACACTTATAGCAAGTTATGTGGCTCAAATCCTTCTTGGCTGGGGTTGATGGGGTGCTGCGGTTATGGCCATTGCTTCCTCCATTCCCATTACCATTCTTGGTGCCATTGTGATTGTGCGAGCTACCTACTCCATGGGTATGCTGAAAATGTCCTCCTGACCTAGGGGTAAAACGTGGCTTCTGCTGAGCTCCTGAATTATACTTTCCTTGTCCATACTTCCTCTTGCGGTTCTCAATTTGCTGCTGCTTCCCTTCAATCATAAGAGCACGATCTACCAACTCCTGGTAGTTGTTGAAGGTGGCTACCATCAACTGCATACTCAACTCATCATTCAATCCTTCCAGGAATTTCTCCTGCTTAGCTGCATCCGTAGCAACGTCATCTGGGGCACGTGCTAGCTTACTAAACTCCTCCACATACTGGCCAACTGTCCGTCCTCCTTGGCGCAAGTTATGAAACTGACGCTTCTTCATGGCCATTGCTCCTGCTGAAACATGGGCAGTATGAAAAGCCTTCTGAAACTGGTCCCATGTGACAGTGTCGACTGGGAAGGTGGCTGTGAAATTCTCCCACCAAGATGGTGCGGGTCCTTCTAACTGATGTGCGGCAAACTAAACCTTCTCCACATATGTGCATCCTATTGTGGTCAACTCCCTAGCTATCTTGCGGAGCCAATCATCTGCTACTATCGGCTCGGTGCTACTGGAAAACACCGGCGGATTTAGCCTAAGAAAACGGGCTAAGTGGTCAACAGGTGGTGGTGGTGGTGGGATGTTGTTGTTGTTCCCTTGATTCTGATTCTGAACTAGCAACTACATCAAGGTGTTCTGCTGCTGGATCAACTGGGTGAGCTCCGGCGGAAAGGCAAGTCCGGGGTCACGTCTCGGAGGCATCTGAGGGTTTAGAAAAGATGAGATATAAGAATAGAGGGGGTCTAAAGGGAAAACACTACCCATATGCACATGAGGCAAAAACAAACAATTCACTTCAATCAATCAAATAAGGACATACAATCGATCTAGCTATCGCAAAAGTGCTCGGACTACTATATTTACATGGTGGACTACTACTACTGATGAGGTGGTCTACTAGAAATATTCTACGGTTGTAGACTCCATGATATCTGCTCCTGCTTCATCCACATAGTCATCATCGCTACTATCTTGTTCCGAGTCGGTGCCGTCAATGATGATGTAGTCTTCCGGGCTAATCTCCTTGGGTTCCTCGTCTTCATCTACCGGTGTCGGGCCTCCCATAAATATTCTTCTTGATCAGATCATCATTCTTCTCCACCAATACTTCAATTTCTTCTTCATAATCTTCACGTGTAGCCTTGAGTTCTTCCTCTAGTTCCTTGATTCTAGTCTTAGCCTTCTTCAGATCTATCATGTCGGCGCACATCTGATTCTCCTGTCGTCGAATGTGCTGGTTTAACTCCTGAATAAAAGCTGCAATTGATCTATCTTTCCTGGTGCTGATCATCTCCCAGTGTTCATCTCGGCGCCCACAAATCTGGTAGATAGTATCCTTGAGATCCTTGCGGTAGACTTCTCCAATGCGTCCCATGGCGATGTGAGCTGCCATACTCTTTCCTAGACTCCAAGTTGGTGCATCAAAAGAAAACTCTATGGGCTCAGTGACTGGCATGAACGTCCTTCCTGGAACTTGAACTTGAATCATCCAGCGCTCTTCTTCAGGTAAAGTGGCATTGTAGGTTCCCGTGAAGCTTGGTACTCCTATGTTCAGGTATCTAGTGACTTCCTTCAAGTGGCGTCCAAAGGGTGTATCTTCGTCCGGTTGGGTGAACTTGTTCCTTGCATCCGCCATCCTAAAGAGTAGAAAAGATGAGAAGTCAGAAGAGAGGAGAGTGAGTAGTGATCTAGGTCTTTAGCTTAGTGGTCGTGTCCTACAGTCAGCGTGTGCTCTGATACCATCTCTGTAGCGACCAGACCTCAAACAGTCTGATCTCTGTGCTCCGGTGTCATCCCTGGATCAGTAATGCTGACACCATACAGTACTCGGAGGATTTATAGCAGAGTAGCAATCACACACTTATTACATCGAGTGTCTCAAAAGAGAACTTATTACAATAAATATGGCTTAAGGCCATCTAGTAATGATAACAGCGGAAGGCTTGGAAGATAAGTGAGTCCATCAACTCCAACGGCATCATTGAGTATAGAACCACGACCTAAAAACTCCTTAATCCTCGTCTGAAAAGTCTGCAACATTAACGTTGCAGCCCGAAAACGGGCCAGCACATGGAATATGCTGGCAAGGTAACACATAGAAAGTAATGGAATGCAACAGCTATACTATATGCATATTTGGCTGGTGGAAAGCTCTATGGTTACAGTTTTTGCGTAAAGCCAATTTTCCCTACTTCAAAGGAATAAATTAATTACTATCATGGTGGTTGTTAAACATTGAGAATGGTTGACAGCATTCTCAATCCCAATTAAGTAACATCATTAAAACCCAACAAAATTAATTTAGAGTAACATGTTGAGATTCACATGATAATCCAGGTACTAGATACTCAAGATGTCCATAACCGGGGACACGGCTAACCATGATTAGTTTGTTACACTCTGCAGAGGTTTGCGCACTTTTCCCCACAAGACTCGATCGCCTCCGTTTGGTTTCTCGCACTATAGGGTGTTTGAGAAACGGATGACCGAGACATAGTCTTTCAGAAGCGCTAGCACCTTACGATCGGGTAGACCGTACCACCTACATCCCCTACATCTGCTAGTCTACCACTGTAAGAGTTCTCACAACTTAGTCAACTATGCCAGAGCCCATAATGGCTTGTGGCTGCACACGGAAGTTTCTAGTATGAATAATCTCATGATCCCTTTGAGCCTGGGTGGCGGTCCAAAAGAAAAACAGGCAAGTCCTGGAAACCCCAGGTGCCTCAATCCACCCAGATGTGTGTTAGGTTGCCACCTTAGATAAACCATTAATTAACAATCTCACATCTGTCATGGATATCACTCACCCAATCCACGTCTACTAGCATAGCATGGCATAATAAGCAAACGTAGAAGTAACTCCCAAAGGTTTGATAATAAACAGGTAATAGGTACTACCTCATCTACTTCCCATCCCACAATTTAATTAGATCCTAATCATGCAACGTGTGAGGATTGATCTAATGCATTAAAACTGGGTTGTAGAAAAGGTATGATCAAAGTGTTACTTGCCTTGCTGATGATCCGCGAAACCTAGAGATTCGAAGTAACAGGCGGCACACTCCGGGTATTCTATCACAGACAAACAAACAAGCATACAATAAGTACTCATCTAATGCATAGGTAAAACTCAAATAGAAGATCTAACCAGAAAGTTCAACTTAAGAAACCTGGTTTGCAAAAAGAATCAAATCGAACGAAGCAAAAGAAATCAAACGGCGAAAGAAAACAACTTCGTTCTAGTAATCTGGATCTAAGTCAAATTTTACAGTAGCAAATACATGTTTAAGTTGATTATTCGGAAAGAGGGTTTCGAGACGAAACTCCACGCGCTTGAATCGCTTGATTCCGATAAACGAGCGGAAAGTTATACTAAAACGAAAATCAGATCAGAAATCGCGATCAGAAAATAACCGCGGAAAAATCCGATGAAAAAGAAAAACGATGAACAATTTTTTTAAAACAGCACGGAAAACGAGGCAGCGGCGAACCTCCGGCGGTGCGCAACTCCGGCGGCGGCGGCGGCGGCTGGGGCTGGGGCGCGCTAGGGTTAGGGCGGCGGTGGTGGGCTGGCTCGGCTCGGGCCTCGGGCGCGCCTTATAAAGGCCCCGGCCAGGCGGATTCCTAGCCGAGTACGGCCCAAAGTCGGTTCCGCGTTTTTTTTAAATAATTCCGCTCGGAAGAAAAATAAAAAGAAATACTAAACGGACTCCAAAAATCACGAAATAAATTTTCCCGGGCTTCTAAAATCAAGCCCGATAAGGTGAACATTTATCTGGGCCCAAACTACAACTTTGAAAAACACGCATTTTTCCTAAATTCAAATAAAAATACCGAAAAACTCCGAAATAAGTCTTATTTGATTTTTTTTATTAAATCCTCAATATTTCTATATTTTGGGAAAGTCATTTTATTCCCTCTCTCATATTTTTGTAATAGAAATAATTGATGATAAAATAAATAAAATCAAATGATCCTGTTTACATAATTTGAGAAAACTCAAATATGTAAATAATGAAATCCCGAACTCTCTCCATGGGTCCTTGAGTTGCTTAGGATTTTCTAGGATCAAAACCAAAAGCAAAATAAAATATGATATGCATGATGATCTAATGTATAACATCCCAAATTGAAAATTTGGGATGTTACATTAACTCCATCTTCGAATACACCTACAAGCTTAAACAATCCACAAATTTCATCTATATAGATTAAGTTCATATCACAATGTATTGTTCCACCTCCTGCATAAGGATCAACAAGCAATTTTTCCATAATACCCGAAGGAATTTCATAATAAATATTTCAGTAGGTTGAGGAGTGGATCTTACCACTTCCGGTCGAGGTGAAGATTCCGCGAACAAGCCCCTCAAAGGATTATCTTCCATAGTGAAAAGTGAGGAGAAAATTCAGCACACTATATAAATGTTTCCTTACCAAATCATTGAGTGAAAAAGGAGCAAAGAATGACAAAAGACGAGACTCTACTAGTCTTCACTCTCGTGGTAGCGAAATTCCTTGTCGGGTAAGTTCCGACCCGCACGAAAGGTGTAACGATCTGGGCACTGTCTCGGAGAGAGGCTCGGTGAAATAGACATGTCTGTGAAGATGTGGACTACTTCCTCTGACCAAGAGTGCTTCACTCCTTGGCAACGGCGCCAGAAAAGAGTCTTGATGACCCACAAGTATCAGGGATCAATTGTAGTACTTTCGACAAATAAGAGTGTAGACCCCAACAAGGAGAAAAATGAATTGATAAGTGGTCTTTAGCAAGGTATTCTCTGCAAGTGCTGTAAGTAGTAGTAATAGATAGTTCGGTGCTACTTGTGAGCTTTGTTGGGATTTTCCATGAAGAGGAAGAGTGAAGCAATATAGTAGCGGATAGTATTTCGCTTGGTGAGAACCAAGGTTAGCGAACCAATAAGAGAACCACGCAAATACCTAGTCAACAGTACCCACACACAGAAGAGCAAATAGTTGCACCCAACACGGGCAATAGGGTTGTCAATCCCCTTGTACTCATTAATTGCAAGGATTAAATCTAGTAATAGGTGATAAATAAATTGCAAAGTAAAATAAAGAAAGAAAATTGCATCAAGGTATTTTTTGGTTTCTATAATATGATTAAAATAGACTCAGGGGCCATAGTTTTCACTAGAGGCTTCTCTCTCATAAAAATAGCATACGGTGGGTAGACAAATTACTGTTGTGCAATTTCTTTGATAGAAAAGTGCATGGTTATGACGTTATTCATGGCAATGATCATGTATATAGGCATTACTTCTGTGGCAAGTACACCGACTCCTACCCGCATCTAGTACTATTACTCCACCAATCGACCGCTATCTAGCATGCATCTATGGTATTAAGTTCTTGACAAACAGAGTAACGCTTTAAGCAAGATGACATAATGTAGACAGAATAATACCAAGCAATATGATTGAACCCCGTCGTTTTAACATTAGTAGCAAGTAGCAATAATACAATATGTTCCTTGCTACCCCTTATTTCAGTGGGTGAGGACACCGCAAGATTGAACCTACTAAGAAGCACCTCTCCCACTGAAGATAAATCAATCTAGGTGGCCAAATCAAATGGATAGGTCGGAGAGAAATACAAAGCTATAACAATCATGCACAATAAAGTTCAGGAAAGACTCAGTTACTTTCAATGAATAATCTGATAATAGACCGACAATTCATCGGATCCCAACAAACACACCGAAAAGATTACATCGGATAGAACTCCAAGGAGAACATTGTATTGAAGATCAAAGAGAGATAAGAAGCCATCTAGCTAATCACTATGGACTAGTAGGTCTGTGGTAAACTACTCACACATCATTGGAAGTGTGGCAAGGTTGATGTAGGGGCCCTCCATGATGATTCCCCTCCAGCAGAGTACCGGAAAAGGCCTCCAGATGGGAATGCGGAAGAACCGAAGTTTGTGGCGGTGGAAAATTTGTTTCGGGTGGCTTTTGTTGGGTTTGGAATTTATGGGAATTTATAGGCTTGGAATTAGGTCAAATGGACCTACATGGGGCCCAAAAGCTCAGGTGGCGCCCCCTAGGGGGTGCTGTGTGAGCTTGTGGCTCTCCCATATGTCTTCTGGCCTCCTCCCGAAGCTTCTAGGGTGCCGTCTAGTCCAAAAAAGGCACTATAAAGTTTAATCGTGTTTGGACTTCGTTTGATATTGATTTTCTGCAAAAATAATAATAGGCAAAAACAGGAACTGGCACTGGGCACTGAGTTAATATGTTAGTTCCCAAAAATGATATAAAATTGCATATGAAGTATCTAAGACTGGTAATATAATAGCATGAAACAATAAGAAAATTATAGATACGTTGGAAACGTGTCATTTGGTAGCAAGATAATTCGTAACAAGTAACAATAGCAACAAAGGTACAACATGGTAGCCCAATCCTTTTTGTAGCAAAGGACAAGCCCGTGTACTTCTTGTAGTGAGCAGAACGTTCTCGAGGACATATGGGAATTTCATCTAGTGTTTAGTTGATTCGAGTTCACTACATTGATATTTTTATATGTGAGTGGACCAGTGCTAGGGTGCTGTTCTTACTTGAACAAACAACCCACTTATGATTACCCTCTCTTGCAAGCATCTTCAACTATGAAATAAGAATTAAGATAAATCTAACCATAGCATGAAACATATGGATCCAAATCAGGCTACTGTATAGCGCATAAACTAGGGTTTAAGCTTCTGTCACTCCACAACCCATCATCTACTTGCTGCTTCCCAGTGCCTTCCCCTAGGCCCAAATATGGTGAAGTCATGTAGTCAACGTTCACATGACACCACTAGAGGAAGAACAACATACACATCATCAAAATATTGAACGATACCAACTTCACATGATTACTTGTACAAGACTTCTCCCATGTCCTCAAGAACAAATGGTACTACTAACAAATCATATTCATTTTCATGATCAGAGGAGAATAATATATGATTAACAATCTGAACATTTGATCTTCCATCAAGTAAACCAACTAGCATCAACTACAAGATGTAATCAACACTACTAGCAACCCATAGGTACCAATCTGAGGTTTTGAGGCAAAGATTGGATACAAGAGATGAACTAGGGTTTGAGATGAGATGGTGCTGGTGAAGATGTTGAGGAAGATGATTCATCCCACGATGAGAGGATCGTTGGTGATGATTTCCCCCTCTCGAAGGGAAGTATCCCCAGCGGAATCGCGCCACCAGAAGAAAAAGTGCTCCTGCCCAAGTTCCGCCTCGAGACGGTGGCGCTTCATCCTGAAAGTATTCTCTTGATTTTTTAGGGCACATTTCTTCATATAGGAGAATGAGGGCCACGAAGGCCTGCTGGTGGGCCCACAAGCTCACATGGCGCCCCTAGGGGGCGTGCCACCCGAGCTTGTGGCTCACTGATGGGGCCCCTCCCGGTGATTCTTCTTTTAGTATTTTTTATTAATTCCAAAATAAATCTCCATAAATTTTTCGGTCATTTGGAGCTCCGGAGAATAGCTATCTCTGTTGTAGCTCTTTCACGTATAGAATTCCAGCTGTCGGAAATTTCCCTCTTCATATAAATCTTGCATAGTAAGAGAGAAAATGCATTAGAATTGCATCATAAAGTGAAATGTTGACCTAAAACATTATAAATAACAGCAGGAAAACATGATGTAAAATGGGCATATCAGTCTCAAGCTCAAAAATTCTTTATTTCTTATATACTCTTTGAAATATTTCCAACCATATTTTATAGGAGTGGGGAAATAATGACTTTCCAACTATGGTGGATCAATATTTTATTTAGAATTCATTTGGTTTGTTATATTTGAATTCATTTACAAAAGAAAATAAAATAACAAAGAAGAGGATAAAATGACTTCTAAATTGTAAAGCTGGAAATAAATTGGATATATCACATATGCATATTTGCAATTTAAAATTAATTATTTGTACTATAAAACCCTAAGCATTTTAAGGGAATTTATAAAGCCTATAGTGTGTTCAGAAAAATAAAATGAATTTTTAACACGCATATGGGTTGGAAATATTTGTCTATGTCATATATAATATTTTTTGTTATATTTGGATTTTTATTTAATTATAGGATGTCGTTTGATATTACTTATAAATCAAAATAAAATCATATTTTAATTAGGTAATAAATAATATAAAGGATAAAACACAATCCGTAGCCACATGCGCCGAATATGGTTCTGAACCGGGCCATGCGCGTACGCGACAAAACTAGCCTAACAATTGTTGCATTCTCTCTCTCTTCGCACATCTCTCTCTTACTGGCAGTGGGACCATGGGCCCCACCTACATGACCTGTTTCAACATCTACAAATTTTGGAAAGGACCAATGCGCCCATATGATCCTATTGTCCTGCTGCACCTTGGGCCTGGAAAGCATCTAGAACACTCCTGGAGCTCCAACACGTCGTCTCCCATCCTTAGTGCACCATCAGAGCAATTGCAGTGGCCGTAAACTCCAAACTAGAAACTACTGCCGACCGAACGCACTATCCCTTATAAAGGACCCAGAGATACTTCTCGCATTGCACCACATCTCTCCCCTTAGCAACCCACAAACTTAGCTTCTCTCCCGGCTGGAACTACTCGTCATCGCCCCTCTGTTGCCACGGGTGTCAACGAAGCTTTCATCTAGTACAAGGGGGATAGGTCCCAATTCTCCATCCTTTTGCTTTCTTTTGTCATGCCGAACCTCTCTGACATATATATTCGCCTGATTCGTAGCCAGAGTGCACTCCCAACAAAGCATTGCTCTGCCTTCACCCTGACAAACTCCAGCTGCACCCCGACGTCGTCCAAGGATGCGACTGAGGCCTCCTACAATGTCTTCATCTTCGTCACATCATGCACCACTCCATCGATTCGGACGACACCCTCTCGTCGTCTTCATACCCGCCTTTGGATGCAGCCATCATCTTCTTCCTTACCGGTGACATAATTGTTCTTCTCAATGAGCTCTCTCTCCCTCACACACACACATAGAAACACACATGCCTTTTCTTTTCAGCCATCCAATCCATAGCCATGGGCTTAGATTAGAACTCTTTGGGTAGCAAAATGGTACGCACAACCGGCCAATGGATCTCCGATCAATAACATAGATTCGATCACTTAAAGTTGCAAATTGGTACGCAATCTTAGCCATGGATCTATAGAACAATACTCCACAAAAAATCACTTGACGTACTGAACTAGTACAAACTGATAATCGAGGATCTCCAACAGGCGATTCTATATTAAAACTCAGTAAAGTGGTATCGTCCAACCAGACAATGCCACATGTCTAGTATTTTTCTAATTCCTTCTATTTAGATAAAATATCCCCTAAATTTTGCAAATTCATATCTATAGATATATAAGCCCATTTTCTGAAAACTGATATCCCCGGAATCCTTAGAGCATGTAGAATTCAATGACACAAAATTTTCCCATTCTACATCAATTCAAATTTGAATCAAACTTCATATTAGCCATATATTTAGTTTTATACATCCATTTTAGTGATATTTTCACCTTTCAAATGCTAGCAACATCTACAATCTAACGACACCCTAGTTTAAACTTTTTAGCATTTTAGATTTTTCAAATTTCAAATGAGAAATTTGAGTATAGTTTGTCCATAATTTTAATTCTAGAAACCTATAATTCCTTCGCAAATTCAACCTCGGGATTGTGACTTCCTATTCGCAATTTGAGTATATCCAAACTTTCTTTAAATTCAACTTATTTTGGTCCTATTTTAAGTTGGCTTATCCAAACTTAACCATATCTTTTTGTTTGAACCTAACTAAGGACTAGTATTAAACTATATCAATAGTATTTTGACTTTTTCATTTGGAGCTTTTCATTTCTGTGCACACTTTGCATATTTATTTGATCAATTTGGATTATTTCTTTGGATTTGCTTTTATAGGAGATATTTATTTATCATTAAATTTAGCATGTTTGAGAGGAAGAGTTATGAAGAATAGATCATCACTATCATGGGGAATAAGGAAAGTCTTATTTTGATCATATAGATCGTGACATCCCAGCTAATAGGAATGATAGACTACTCACATCAAAAAGGTGCACCTTGTTTTCCGAGAGCCCATTCGAAAGGAACCTCAAAGTTAAGTGTGCTTGGCTTGAAGCAATTTGATGATGATTGACTCACAAGTTGATCCCGGATGTGCACGAGTGAGAACAAAGTGTGCAGGAAAGACTAGTGTTGGTATGTTGGCCGGTCTAGGTCCTAGGTGGTAGCTAGGTGCAACAGCCAGGAATCGGTTGGTTTGGCTAGAATGTTAAAACTGGCAACAAAGCCGGCCCTCACGGTTACACGGGCGTGTGGGTCAATGATGCATACATGGGGCACATGTGGATGTTGGCACTGGCACACGCAGACGTGTGCCAAGAGGGAAAGTTCCTACTAGGCCTATGGGGATGTCCATTCTTCTGATGTGGGTGTATGTGACATCTCGGCTTAATATAAATTATAGACTGCTCATATCAACAAGCTGCACCTTATTTTTTGGGAGCTCATCCAAATGGAACCTCAAAGTTAAGAGTGCTTAGCTTGGAGATATTTAAGAATGTGTGACCGACTGGGAAGTTGATCTCGGATGTGCATGAGTGAAGACAAAGTGCGTAGAGTGCTTGGGTTGGAGCAATTTAAGGATGGGTGACCGACTGGGAAGCGGATCTTGGGTACGCATGAGCGAGGACAAAGCACACATGAGAGACTAGTATTGATATGTAGGTCAGTCTAAATCCCAGATGCAACAACAAGGAACTGGTGGGTGAAGATGTGGGTTTGGCTGAGGCTGTCGGATTTTGGGTTCCGGCAAAACCCTTGAGGTTCAAACACTGGGGTGCGCACGAAGATCTATCCCCCCTCTAGCTCGCGCACTCAACGATCTCACGGCCTAGCTGGACGGACCCAAAGAACACAAGACACAAGATTTATACTGGTTCGGGCCACCGATATGGTGTAATACCCTACTCCAATGTGGTGCGGTGGATTGCCTCTTGGGCTATGGATGAACAGTTACAAGGGAAGAACAGCCTCCCGAGGAGAGGTGTTCTTGTGCTTGGTGAGCTTGTGTGGTTGAGGATGATCTGGATCCTCCTCCTAGCTATGGCGGTGGCTAGTCCTATTTATAGAGGCCCTGGTCCACTTCCAAATATTGAGCGGGAAGGGATCTCACAACGGCCAATTTGAAGGGGGACAACTAGTACAAGCTATCCTGACAAAAGTAATCTTCACCTGCCAAAGGCTCTGGTGGTGACGCCGTCTTGGGCTCCATGGTGACCTCTGTCCTGCCGTCCTGCTGGTCTTGGTCTTGTTGCACCGATATGGAAACCTTTGCCTGATGCCTCGGGACTCCTTGCCTGCACTTGCCCCTTTAGCACCAAAGAGGAAACGAGGATACTTTGCTCGTTGGAGCCTGCCTGGCGCCCGCCTGGTCTCGATCGTCACGGCTTACGTCATTGGAACCTCGCGAGGCTTGCCTCACCTTGATCTCTCCGCCCCTCGCGAGCCAGCCTGGTGAGGTCTCCCCTGAGGAGGTCTTGCATCGCCCGCCTCGCGAGGCTTGGCCCCTCGCGAGGGTCTTGGGTGTTCGCTGGTGAAGATGGGCCGTACGGGACCGCTGGAGGAGCCACGCTGCGGGCCGCAGGCAGGCAAGTCTCGGGACCCCCATTCCCAGAACGCCAACAGTAGCCCCCGGGCCCAAGGCGCGTTCGGTCTTGGCTTCGAGGCAAAGACAAAGGGAAAGTGCGGAGCGCCGCGGGCCCCAACAGCCTGCGGCCTTGGTCGACGTGTGGCGAGTGACGGGACGTGGGCGGCCCCGCTTCCCCACGCAGCCTTGAAATTCGCCTGGCTAGGCAGCCACAACATCCTACACAGTTACCTCCCCATTGCTGGCAACACACTCCCTGACTTCTTCACTTCCTCGTATCTCTGCTTCTTCTTCCAATCCAACTCGAGCTCTGCCCTTATTGCCATGGCGCCGAACCGGACGGAGAAAGGGAAGAAGCCCCTATCCTTAGCCAGTTCAGCTCCAGCCGTCGAGCCTGTCGTCGGCCGATCGCGGGTGCTCAATCAGGAGGCCATGGATAAGGTCCACGTTGCGCTTGCTACCAGCATCAACGAATGGGGAGAGACGGTGGCCTGGCCTGCGTCCTGAGCCTCCATCGATAGGACGGCCACCAAGGTCCCATTCTTCGTCGACGCTCTGTGAGCTGGCTTGGTTCCTCCCTTCTCTGCCTTCTTCAATGACGTGCTTTCTAATTACCAGATCCATATGCTACACCTTGATCCCCAATTTGCTGCCCTTCTCACCGTCTTCGCCTTTGTCTACGAGGCCTTGGTGGGCATTGCCCCTTCCGTGGCCCTCTTGCGCCATTTCTTCTTTCTACACCTGACCAACCCCGATGCATGAGTTTCCAGGCCGTGGCGGCGACCGCCGGCTCGGGGATTGATTTTGATCTCCCGCCATCCACGAGCGAGTTTTGGATGCAGTGGGTGTATGTCGATGTCGGAGTACTCAGCCCCCTGCTCTCACCTCCATCGTCGCTTGCCGTCCCCAGCTCCGGCTGGGGTCACGAGGAGCTCGCGGGCTCCCGTCTCACCTTCGTCTGGCTCCGACTGAGGAGGCTGAAGGATCTCGATGTGACCGCGCCCAAGGTGATGAAGGAGTTCCTCCGATGCCGCATTGCCCCACTCCAGCGCCATTCCCAGCCGATGTGGGCCCTGACCGGCGACCAGGATCGCATGAGGCTTCAGGCGTCGGGGCTTCTAGCCGAGGCACAAAGGACGGTGCTCGAGGTCTTGGCCGGTGACCCCTCGCTAGGTGATTTGCTGCAAGAGGGTTGTTGCTTGTACAACTGCTCGAACAGCATGGAGTTCGCGGGGCAGATGCCCCCCTTCGATGAATGGGGGTTGCATCCAGTTGGCCTTGTGGGGCCCTGCAGGAACCCAGTTGTCGTGATTCCTCTCCATGTCACCGGCGCCGAGCTTGCCCCAGGAGTGGGCGCAGCGAGGCAAGCACCGTTGGAAGCCGGAGGCACTGGTGCCGAGGTGTCGATGCTGCCTGGGGCTCCCGAGGCATCGTCCTAGGGAACCAATGATTCTCGCCCTAGGGCAGCAGCTGAGGGGTGGACGCAGTCCGCCGTTCCTAAGGCCGAAGCTCCTGAGGCCTCGGTAGGTCATCGCAAGGCGGAGTCAGATAGCTCTCCTCAGCATGGCATTCCTGAGGTCGTCTCCTTGGGTGCTTCGCTAGTCGCGCTCCGCGCTGGTTGCCACGTGCAATGCTTGGGCCGGTTCCGCGTGGACTTCGCGGCGCTCCGTAAGAGGAAGGGGTCTCCGAGCTGCAGCAGTGGCACCGTCCGGCCGTTGAAACATAGGAAGTACATCGCCATAGATGAGTAAGTACCTTATCTCTGTAATTCCTCGAGTGCCACTTCCCTTCCTGATGGTGGTTCTCAAGGATCCCATCTGCCAAGGCCATGAAGCCCCTGGTGACGCAACCTCCTCCTGCCTCGAGTCTTCCGCTGGCCTTGAGCGTCCCAAGACGGCACGCTGCCCCCGTCACAGGGTCGGCAGGAGAGGCAGGTGCGCCGGCTTGGCACCTTGAGCCCACGCTCCTGCCATCTCTTCTTCATGGCCTCGTCGGGGGTGTGATGAGCGTGCCAAGGTCTCTTCCTCTAGTTATGGACGGCGACTAGATGGCTTCGGTCTTGGTCCCTTCTTCGAGCGGTGAGCCTCATCCCAACCGGGCTCCTGCTGAAGCCCAGTCGGCGTCTGGAGGGGCGCCAGCCCCCAGCCCCCTGCAGGAAAGGGGCGAGCCGCTTCAGGTCCCGTCGATGGCCCCTGCTGTGGAGGACGTAGCTGGCTGCATGCTCAAAGCTGCACATGAAAGGAGCGTCGTCCTCCATGAGTTCTTCCGGGAGGCGATGGGCGCGATGAACCGGCTTGGCGGGGAGCTCGCGGATGTAGACGCGCGCCTCGAGGCCGAGGGTCTTCGGCTGGTGGAGGAGTGCCATAAGCTGAGGGTGGCCATCAACCTTAGGTGCCACCAACATGAGCTTGATAATGCGAAGGCCGAGGCATCTCTTGCGACCTCGCGCGAAGCTTGCACCCGCGCTTTGGAAGAAGCTTAGGAAGCTGATTGACGTCGCGAGATTGCAGAGAAGCGCGCGCGGGAGCTCCAAGCCTGGAGTGCTTCCCTGGAGCAGCAAGTGGAGGTGCACAAGGCCACCTTAGCATTGATGAGGGGACACCTGTCGAGGAGGAAGAGATCCTGAGGCACGAGGAGGTGCTGGCGCTGGAAGCCATGGAGCGCAGCCTTGAGCTCGAGCGGTTGGAGACGAGGGAGCGCCAGGTTGCCCAAGCTGAGGACGATGTTGGTGCGCGCGAGGCCAAGGCCCAGGAGGAAGTTGATCGCCGAGCGGCCGAGGCTCGCACGGACCTTGTGGGTAGGTATGACCTGAAGTTGAAGCTTGTGGAAGTAGAGGCTCTGGGTAGGACCAAGGCCCTCAGGTCAGGGCTGGACGAAGCTGAACGTCACAAGAAAGCCGTTGTAGCCGCCCTGTCTTCAGTGCAAGCCGAGCTGGCCTCCGCACGTGCCGAGCTATCTTCACTTCAGCAGCAGGTCACCAATGCCGAATCCTCCGTGCAACGGGGCAGGGAGGAAGCGCTCCGGTGGCGGGTGCTAGACCACGAGCACGCCCCCATGCTCCAAAACCTCAGGACCAGAGCCAACGCGGTGCTAGGCGCCGTTTGTGACGAGAATGCACCTCATCCCCACTTAGACGACTACGCCAGTCACCTCCTTTTCTTGACCGACGTGGTGACGCGCTTGGAGAATCGATCTGAGAGGGCTCGCGTGCTTGTCGAGGAGAGGAGTTGCGGCCTGCTCAAGCGTGCGTTCTCCCGTGCCCTAGGCCATCCGGGACGACCTGGCGTGTTGGGTTGAGGACAATGTGGACGCCCTAGTCAGGGCCTTCACCTCCATGGATGACGCGGTGGTGGTCGCTGCGGATGAAGGAGATGTGGTGGATGATGGCGAGGGCGGCGCCGGCGATGGCTGCGACGATGCCGGTGACGATGACGGAGATGTCGGCGATGGTGACAGCGACGCCAGCGATGCGTCTGAGGGCGACCCGGAGGACGCGGTGAGCAATATGTCCGATTGAACCCACGCTTCCTTGTCGTTGACCCTGCATGTGAAAGCTCGGGCATGGCCCTGAAGGATGTAAGAGCATTTTGGGAGGGGAAGCCCCTCATGTAAACAGATTATTGCTTTTGTTCTTTAGGCTAGGCTAAAGATGCGTTTTCATAAACCCGCGAGTCCTGCCATGAGCCTACTGAGGGAGTCCTGGACTAAGGGGTCCTCGGGCGTCCGGCCTGTTAGCCATGGGCCGGACTGATGGGCTGTGAAGATACGAAGACCGAAGACTGCACCCGTGTCCGGATGGGACTCTCCTTGGCGTGGGAGGCAAGCTTGGTGACCAGATATGTAGATTCCCTTCTTTGTAACCGACCTTGTGTAACCCTAGATCCTTCCGGTGTCTATATAAACCGGAGGACTTAGTTCGGATAGCAGAGATTCATTATCATAGCCATACAAGCTAGACCTCTAGGGTTTAGCCATTACGATCTCGAGGTAGATCAACTCTTGTAATACACATATTCATCAATATCAATCAAGCATGATGTAGGGTATTACCTCCATAGAAAGGGCCCGAACCTGGGTAAACATCGTGTCCCTTGTCTCCTATTACCATCGACCTTAGATGCACAGTTCAGGACCCCCTACCCGAGATCCGTCAGTTTTGACACCAACATTGGTGCTTTCATTGAGAGGTCCACTGTGCCATCGACAAACAAGATCGATGTCTCGCCTTGTTCTCAAGGATAATATCACCACCGGAGGAACGCTGGCTCCAGGCCAAACCCTCCGGCTGGGCGGCTTTACCATGACCGCCCGTTCGGTCATTAAGCCGACGATGACCTCTTGGGTCATCGAAAACCCCCTTCGTATCGATTCCGAACACTCCAAGCAGATGGATCCGACGGAGCTTTTGGCCTTAAACGAGCTCCTAGATCGCATCGCCGCCCTAGGGGTCGCTACAGACTACGATCGGATTGGGCTTAAACCCGATCAGAGAGAAATCAAATCTCCGCCGATCACCCACCAGATAGCGGTAGTCGAGGAGCGAGTCGACAACTCTTCCCCCATATTAAGGACAGACTATGTCCGGATCTCCAGTCTCGAAGAGCCGGACACCTACTCGCGAGGCGAAGCATCCTGCCCTCCGAACATAGAATCAGACGACGGGCTTAAGAAATTAGTAGGCATCCCGGAGCCCGATCTGCTAAGTTCGGAAGACCTTCAGACTCCGGATCCAAAACCAGGGCAGGGTTCAGATTTAGATCCACCCACCCACCCGAATACAAGCACTCTCATGAGCATAAAACAACACTCTCAGGAAACGGTCCACCACTTATGGGCCAGATTCCTTCTTGTCAAAAACAAGATTAAAGATTGCCGCGACGAGGAAGCTATCTTAGTGTTCTGCAACAATTGCAGGGACGAAGGAATCCTCAACGCCATCAACCGCCATCGCATCCTACACTTCACTGACTTGGCAACTATCGTATAGAAGTACAGTGCAATGGAAAGCACCTGGAAAACTCAAACAACTTGTTGGGAATCATCTATCCCCACTCAACCCCATATTCAGGCAAAAAGGGAGCACCCGGCCAACACGCCCAGTTCAATAGTAAAGAAATACAAGTATGGTATGGGGCGCGGAACCATTCTGGAAGGATGGATCAATGGGCCATGCAAAATACACACAACACCCGATAACATACCAACACATAGCCTTAGAGCATGCTGGACACTTCAACAAGTGGCCAAGAGCGGCGAGGATATCCTCACCGAGAATAACCTAGAACAACACCCCCCAGAGGACAATGACCCCAAAGTACTGACGGTCTTCGAGACATTCGCCTCAAACAATAAGCGCAAAAGAGCACTACGCGGACTCGCCGAAGTCTGTCAAATAGCAGCGATAAACCCTTGGAACGATACGGCTATAACTTTTAATGCTGGCAACGAACCAAAATATAGGACAGTCCGAGCACCAGCCGCCTTGGTCCACAGTCCAATCGTGGATGGCTTTGGGCTCACCAAGGTCCTCATGGACGGCGGCGGCGGACTAAACCTCATCTACGAAGATACACTCCACAAAATGGAAATAGACAGGAGCCGCATTGAGCAAAGCAGCACGACCTTCCAAGGAATTATTCCCAGTCGGGAGGCGCGGTGTACGGGGAAAATAACACTCAACGTGGTATTCAGCACGCCGGAGAATTATCGGTCCGAAGAAATAACCTTTCAAGTGGCCCCTTTCAACAGCGGATATCACGCCCTCTTAGGGTGAGATGCATTTACACGCTTCCAAGAGGTACCCCATTATGGATATATGAAGCTTAAGATGATTGGGCCCAACGGTATAATCACTCTAGCTAGTGATCCGGACATAGCACTCCGCGCTGCGAATAAAACCACATCCCTGGCCCTTGAGGCATTATCTGAAGGCCTCAGGGCCGAAGAATTAACCGCGCTGCGCTCCACGGTGGACAGGGATGATGTGGTCCTAGACAAACGACTGAAATCCACCTCCTTCAAACCTGCAGAAGAAATAGTCAAATTCCAAGTCCATCCAACGGACCCCAAGAAGACAGCATCCATCGGAGCACAATTAGACCCAATGGTCGACGCCGCGCTACGAGAGTTCCTACGCGAGAATTGGGATATATTTGCCTGACACCCTTCCGATATGCGAGGAATCCCACACGAGTTGGCCGAACACAAGCCTCAATATATTAAAGGAATATAAACCGGTCAAGCAAACACTTCGGTGCTTTTCCGAACCCAAACGTCAAGCTATGGGTGAGGAGCTAGCCAAGCTAATAAAGGCTGGATTCATCAGAGAAATAAAACATCCGGACTGGCTGGCAAACCTGGTGATGGTACCAAAGAAGGACAAATCCTGGCGGTTGTGCATCGATTTTAAAGACCTCAATAAGGCTTGCCCTAAGGATCCCTTCCCCCTCCCCTGCATTGATCAGATCATTGATGCTACCGCAGGACACGACTCACTGTGTTTCCTTGATGCATATTCCAGATACCATCAAATCAAAATGAAGGAGTGCGATCAAGCCGCAACAACATTCATTACCCCATATGGGCCATTCCGCTTCAACACCATGCCCTTCAGGGTCAAGAAAGCCGGTGCCACATACCAACGCATGATTCAAACATGCCTAGAGAAACAGATCGACAAGACAGTTGAAGCTGATGTGGACGACGTTGTCATAAAAACTAGGTGCGTCGAAACATTAATAAGCGATTTACGTCTCACAATCGATAACCTCCACGCGTGTGACATTAAGCTCAACCCTGAAAAGTTCGTTTTCGGCGTCCCCGCCGGAAAACTGCTGGGCTTCATCGTTTCCAACAAAGGAATTGAAGCAAATCCAGCCAAAATCTGAGCTCTGTCACAATTGGCTACGCCAACAGACCTTAAACAAGTCCAAAAGTTCGCATGTTGCGTGGCAGCTCTAAGCCGCTTTATCTCCAAATTGGGAGAAAAGGCGCTGCCATTCTATCGCCTTCTACGGTGAAACGATCACTTCGACTGGACGGACGCGGCAATAGCCGGACTGGAGGAAATAAAAACCCTTCTTGCGAGCAACCCAATCCTGGCCACGCCAAATGCCGGCGAACCGATGTTGTTATACATATCGGCAACACAGCAGGTGGTGAGCGCCGTGCTCGTCGTCGAACGAGAACAGGACGGACACAAATTCCCGCTTTAGAAGCCAGTATACTACGTATCCACTGTTCTTACACCATGCAAATCCCGGTACCCCCATTATCAAAAGATAGCATACGCGGTCTTCATGGCATCTCGAAAGCTCCGTCACTACTTCCAGGAGTGTTTTATCACGGTGGCTTCCGAAGTACCACTCAACGACATTATAAACAACCGCGATGCCACGGGCCGGATTGCCAAATGGGCCATTGAGCTCCTTCCATTTGATATTACATACAAACCATGTTGAGCTATTAAATCCCAAGTACTGGCTGACTTCGTCACCGAATGGACAGAGGCCAAACTCCCTAAAGAGTACGACACATATTCTAATTGGGTTATGTATTTCGATGGCTCCAAAATGCTAGCAGGGCTGGGGGCGGGCATCGTATTAACGTCACCAACTGGAGATGTCGTTCAGTACGTACTCCAAATACTATACACAAACTCCAACAATGCAGCCGAATACGAGGCCTTATTACATGGTCTCCGGATGGCTGTCTCCATGGGCATACATCGCCTAGAAGTGCGCGGGGACTCAAACCTTGCAATATCTCAAATAAATGGAGACTTCGACACCAAAGATCCAAAGATGATAGCTTACCGTAATGCCATCATAAAAAAGTCGGCCCGGTTCAAGGGGCTCGAGTTCCACCATGTGGCATGAGAAAGTAATCAGGCGGCCGACGTCCTTGCTCGTATCGGCGCTTAGCGCGACCCCGTTCCACCCAGTATCTTTCTAGAAAGGCTTTTTAAGTCATCCGTGGTGTGGCAGGGGGGAAAACGGCAACAGTAGTCCGGATCCGAACATAACCCCAAATTCCGAAAACACCGACATCATCGGAGGCTCAGCCACCGAAATAACACCGTCGGCGCATCTCATCATGGCAGTCATTGCTCCATGGACTGAACCCTTCCTGGCCCACCTTAACAATAAGGAGCTTCCCGAGGACTAGAATGAGGCCCACTGCATCATCCGGCGTTCGAAGGCCTACAAGGTTCATGACGGAGAGCTCTTTAAGAAAAGCGCTACCGGAGTTCTTCAAAGATGTATCTCCGAGGAAGAGGGGCGGAAACTCTTGGCCGAGATTCATGCCGGACTCGGCGGTCACCACGCTGCAGCTCGGGCCCTTGTTAGCAAAGCCTTCCGTACAGGGTTTTATTGGCCGACGGACCGAGCAGATGCACAGGACCTTGTCCAATGTTGCGTCGGATGCCAACTCTTTGCCAACCAAAGCCATATGCCCCCCACTGCCTTACAAACAATCCCCATTGCTTGGCTTTTTGCGGTCGGGGACTCAATATGATCAGACCCCTTAAAGGAGGAAGCCATAAGAGAAAGTATCTGCTGGTCATGGTGGATAAATTCACTAAGTGGATAGAGGCCAAACCAGTCAAAACGGCCGAAGCGGGGCCGGTAATAGATTTCATATCCGGCGTGGTACACTGTTATGGTGTCCCACACAGCATAATCACCGATAATGGCTCTAATTTCATAGCCAATGAAGTGAAAACCTGGTGCGCTAATCTGGGCATTAAGCTCGATTACACCTCTGCTATCACCCGTAGACAAACGGGCAAGTCAAACGGGCTAATGGTCTTATTATGAGCGGCATCAAACCTAGACTAGTGTGGTCTTTGAAAGAATCAGACAAGCACTGGGTGGAGGAACTTGACTCCGTACTCTAGGGGCTGCAGACCACGCCCAACCGCACTACTGTATATACACCTTTCTTCATGGTGTACGGTGCGGAAGCAGTGTTACCCTGCGACATTATTCATGACTCACCTCGAGTGTGCATGTATGAAGAGAGAGAGGCCAAGCTTGATCGTCAGGACAGCTTAGATGCCCTGGAGGAGGAGCGCGGCATCGCAAAAGCCCGTTCTGCATTTTATTAACAGCAGGCTCGCAGGTATCAAAGCAGAGAAGTATGGTCCAAGACTTATAATGTTGGTGAACTCGTTCTATGCCTGCCAGAGAAGAAAAAAGGACAAACTCAAGCCAAAGTGGGAGGGTCCCTTCATCATTGACGAAGTTCTCATCCGGAGGAGCATACCGCCTGTGTGATGCGTCAGACAATCACTTGGAGCCGAACCCCTGGAATGCGGCCAGACTCCGACGATTCTATGCCTAGCGCCGAACTGTGTTCGTCTCCTTCCTCCTGTTATTAACGTGATTTTTTCTCTCTTTTCATTCTTTATCTTCTATCGTTTTGCTCTTTAGACCTAGGGCTTTAGTACGGCTAAACCGTGCTGCCGTGATGCGCACATCTCCAAATATGTACGTTCATTATACCCGGGGTGAGGGAGTCCTGGATTAGGGGGTATCTGGACAGCCGGATTATATCCTTTGTCCGGACTGTTGGACTATGAAGATACAAGATTGAAGACTTCGTCCCGTGTCCGGATGGGACTCTCCTTGGCGTGGAAGGCAAGCTTGGTTATACGGATATGTAGATCTCCTTCCTTGTAACCGACTCTGTGTAACCCTTGCCCCTTCCGTTGTCTATATAAACCGGAGGGTTTTAGTCCGTAGGACAACAGACAATCATACCATAGGCTAGCTTCTAGGGTTTAGCCTCTCTGATCTCATGGTAGATCAACTCTTGTAATACTCATATCATCAAGAACAATCAAGCAGGACGTAGGGTTTTACCTCCATCAAGAGGGTCCGAACCTGGGTAAACATCGTGTCCCCTACCTCCTGTTACCATCCGCCTAGATGCACAGTTCGGGACCCCCTACCCGAGATCTGCCGGTTTTGACACCGACATTGGTGCTTTCATTGAGAGTTCCTCTATGTCGTCACCATAAGGCTGGATGGCTCCTTCAATCATCGATAGCGATGCAGTCCAGGGTGAGACTTTTCTCCCCGGACAGATCTTTGTATTCGGCGACTCCGCAGTGCGGGCCAACTCGCTTGGCCATCTGGAGCAGATCGAGAGCTACGCCCCTGGCCACCAGGTCAGGTTTGGAAGCATAAACCACACGGCCGACATCCACGGAGAATTGATCTTCCACGAATTCGAGCCCTTGCCGAGTGCGCCGCACGGTCACGATGAGCATGATTTAGCTCTACCATCGGACAGTGTTGGGAGATCGCACCGGCGACCGCTCCGACCCTCAATTCGGAGCCAGTCACGCCATCCAAGGATGGTTGGATAGACCCCGCCATGGAGGCCGCACTCTCAGCGGCGATAGAGCCAAATGCCAGCTTCACCCCTAATGAGAGCCGTGTCGCCGAACTGCCGGATCCTTCCCCAGCCCCGGACTCCAAACCGCCTACGCCCATGCCTATCGAATCCGACTGGGCGCCAATCATGGAATTCACCTCCGCGGATATCTTTCAGCACTCGCCCTTCGGTGACATACTGAATTCATTAAAGTCTCTCTCCTTGTCAGGAGAGTCCTGACCGAACTATGTCTGGCAGGATTGGGATGCGGATGACGAAGAAATTTGCCGCCCACCCACCACCCCACTTAGTAGCCACTGTCGACGATTTGACCGACATGCTCGACTTCGACTCCGAAGACTCGACGGTATGGATGACGATGCAGGAGACGAACAGGAGCCACTGCCCACAGGGCACTGGATGCCCACTTCATCATATGATGTATAAATGGTGGACCGAAAGAAAACGACGACGAGGAACGGAAGGATGCAGCGGAGGATCATTCCCCTAAGAAGCAGTCAAAGCGGTAGAGCAGGGTGAGCCAGCGGACGACAAACATGACATTGAACCACCGTCCGACCACGGCAACACGGAGAATCAAACCGAACAACCCGACTCCAGTGAGGATAACAGTCCGGATGACATCACACCGGACAGGCACCCGAAGCAACAGAATACCCATCGAAGGCTTGTTGCCACTGCGAGGAGTCTGAAAAAGTAGAAGCAAAGGCTCAGGGCTGCACAAGACACACTCAGAATTAGATGGAGTAAAGTACTCAACACTGCAGCAAAATACGGCGGTAGTCCCCACACAAAGAGCTACCCGAAGCGAAAGCTGCTACCTGAATTCGATGAGGAGGCCTTAGATCCCCCGCAATCAAAAAACAAAACAGCCATCCGGTCGGATAGATGACCTCGTGGCCAACTTAGAGCGGCAAACGACGCCACACACAAGCCAGTATGCGATCCACGTGAGGGCTCGCATCTGAAGGACAGCGCAACCAGATCCATCTATGGACCAAGCAAGTGCGCTCTAGCACGCAATGCAACACAACAAAAATCCGAACACCACGGTACACCCAAATACAGGGGTGCCGCGAACCCCCTATGTTTCACCAATGAGGTGCTGGACCATGAATTTCTAGAGAGATTCAAACCCGTAAACATAGAGGCGTACGACGGAACGACAGACCCTGGGGTCTGGATTGAGGACTACATCCTCCATATCCACATGGCTCGAGGAGACGATCTCAACGCCATCAAGTACTTACCCCTCAAGCTCAAAGGGCCAGCTCGACACTGGCTTAAAATCCTCCCCGAAAACTCCATTGGACGTTGGGAAGAGCTCAAAGATGCTTTTCGGGCGAATTTTCAAGGGACCTATGTCCGACCACCGGATGCAGACGATTTAAGTCATATAACTCAATAGCCCGGAGAGTTAGCCTGAAAGCTTTGGAACAGGTTCCTCACTAAAAAGAACCAAATAGTCGACTGTCCGGACGCCAAAGCCTTAGCAGCTTTCAAGCACATCGTTCGAGACGAATGGCTTGCCAGACACCTCAGCCAAGAAAAGCCGAGAACAATGGCATCATTGACAAGCCTCATGACCCGCTTTTGCGCGGGCGAGGACAGCTGGTTAGCCCGATGCAACACCAGCGACCAAAGTACATCCGAAGTCAGGGACGGAAACGGGAAATCACAACACAGCAAAAACAAGCGCCGGAATCAAGAAGACATCCCGAAGAGCATGGCGGTAAACGCCGGATTCAGAAGCTCTCGGCCAGGTCAGTAAAAGCTGCCCTCCAAAGGCAATAGAGACGAACTGTCCAGCCTAAACAAGATTCTGGACCAAATATGTCAGATCCACAGCACCCCCGATAAAACTGCAAATCATACCCATAGAGAATGTTGGGTCTTCAAGCAGTCCGGCAAACTCAACGCCGAACACAAGGGGCAGGATACGCCAAGCGAAGACGAGGACGAGCCTCGCAAGCAAAGCACTGGGGAACAGAAGAAATTCCCACCAGAAGTCAAAACAATAAACGTATTACACGTGATGAAGGGGAGAAACAAAACGGCACTCCTAGAGACACAGGCCCTAGGGCCTATCACCGCGGAGTTCTGCCACTGGTCATCCCAACCGATCACCTTTGACCATCAGGATTACTCGGCAAGTATCCAGCATGCGGGATGGGCTGCCTTGGTGTTAGACCCGATAATTGATGGATACCACTTCACACAAGTCCTGATGGACGGCGGCAGTAGTTTAAACCTGATATATCAGGACACAGTCCGCAAAATGGGGATAGACCCAACAAAAATCAGCCATAGCAATACTACCTTTAAAGGAGTAACGCCAGGCCCAGAAGCCCATTGCATGGGCTACCTACTACTAGAGGTTATATTCGGCTTTCCCGATAACTTCCGCAGTGAAAAGTCAACCTTCCACGTCGCTCCGTTCCAAAGTGGCTATCAAGCAGTACTCGCACGTGAAGCTTTCGCTCGCTTTAACGCAATACCGTATTACGCTTCCCTCATGCTTAAGATGCCCGGTCCACGTGGCATCATTACAGTAAATGGAAATATTGAGCGCTCCTTGCATGCGGAAGACCGTGCGGCTGTCTTGGCAGCCGCACACTAAAAGACCTCACCAACCAGAGCATTTGACAGGTCATTAAGACCACGGATGCGGTTAGACGAGTCCAGCGCAGCTATATATAATTGATACAGGTTTGATGGCTATACCCCTATAACAATACAAGGGGCTCAACGCGTGTAAACAAGTGACAATTAGGCTCAACTTTACTCATCTTGAACTGTACATGGTTTATTTAGTATAACCTACCTTTTTGCACGACAACTTTTCGACTAAGTTCCTCTCTTTTACAGATGACCATCGTGCTACACCCGTCCAGGATACGGCACAATGGAGACACATGCGCAGACGTGCAGCAGGGACCCGTTCCAAGGATTCTTTTTAGATTAAGACCCTGCGTAAACCTTCTTTACTGTCTCTTGTTGATACACATCCCCCGGATTCTCAGTACAATGGAGAAGGATGCTGCGTATTGGCATGTGGCCACGTCAGAATATTGCACGTATCTAGACACTAGGGGCTTATTACAAAGGGCACTGTTTAGGCCCGGTTTACATCATAAAGACCGAATACCTTAGGGAGTGTTCGGCGTCGCGAGTTTGGCCTTATATGCATCAGCTCTGAATCATGTCTTTGGTCAAATGTTGGGTTTGCATGGCTCCTATGTTTTGCTGCCTTACGTTCCGCTCCATCGGCTAAGGCGGCACCAGGAGAACTACTGCGATTGTGCCCTGGTTCATCCGGACGAGCACCTCAGTAGAGAAAGCCGAAAACTGACTGTCATGATATAGCGTGAGACTGGTCAACCACTCTATGACCTAGCAGAATCTTCGGGATTCCTCCACCTTAACGAAGGGCCGTTTCCCGGCCAGGCATGTACGCACCCCGAATCCGGATGAGCGCGGAGCCACCAGGGGCTATATAGTAGCCCCACTGTCAAACTCCTCTGGCTAAGTGAAAGTGTTAAAGCATTATAGTCCGATTGCCTAGTTCGCTGCGCTATCACCTCCTTAATGGACCAAGATGTTGGATCAAGTGTGAACATGCATCTTCTGCGAACACCCCCGCATTATATGCGTGGGGGCTGAAGCCGACAACTACCATCTTTCAGGTTGTATACATATATACATAAACGGCCGCACAGGAGGCATCATAGTACTTTCGGGCAAAAGTAGAAATACAGCCTTGATAAACTCAATAAAACATTGTTTTTACAATGGGAATACATGTCACTTAAACATAATATTCTTCGAGCACTGAGTATCTATCAAACGAGTGCCTTCAAGAACTTCTTCAAAGTAGTGCTCGGCAGCCACTCGGCCTATCGCCGAACCCTGTGCCGCAACAGCAGTGGCATCCATCTCCGCCCAGTATGTTTTGACACGGGCAAGGGCCATCCGCGTGCCTTCTATGCATGCCGACCTCTTTACTGCATCGATGCGTGGCACATCGCCAAGGAATTGTTGCACTAAGCTAAAGTAGCTATTCGGCCTTGGCCCTCCTGGCCACAAATGATTCACAACGGACCTCATGGCAAGTCCGTATAATCTATGGAGCTTGGCCCAACCGGCCAATCTCTCATTCAGCAACAGCGGACGGACTGGAGCGTGGAACTATGACCAGAACAACTTCTCCACTTCAGGCCCTTTCTGATCCTTGAAGTACTCGGTCGCATCCGCAGCACTTGCAGCCAAATCCATGTACTCATCCGCAGAACTCCATAGCTGGTCCAGAGGAGCATATTTCGGATCTCCGAACTTAGTACGCAACAAGAAGGGCTTCCCAGAAACGATATCGGCAGCTTGATTCAGCTCCTCCTTCGTCGCTCTAATTTTGGAGCGGGCTTCCTTGGCAGCCACCCGGGCCTTCTCCAGGTCCGTCGCCTTCACCCGGTTTTCTTCTTCAGGAAGCCGGTAACAGTCAGCAGCATCTTTTAACTCCACAGACATCTTGGCAATTTTTTCTTTGCTCCTTGGCTCGGGCAAGCTCTGCCCGAAGGGTCTCCACGGTGGCAGCTCCATCTGTAGTCACAACATATTAAAGATACTGGCATCATGCTGCTCTTACTATGTGACAATCACCAGAAAAATCACCTACCTTGTGCCTCGTCAAGCCGCTTGTTAACAAGCACGATATCGGCATCTGCCGCATCCAGTTGCCGCTTTAGTTCGGCAAACCCATCAGTCCGGCTAGCCACTGGAGCTTCAACCACCTGCACATAAAGGTGGTCTGGTTATTACCTGGGACTATGATCCTCTGTTTGCCGCCGTTTTCAACGACAACCAGAGTCTCAGGGGCTACTATCTACATAAGGCACATCTAAAAATGTGCGATACTGTCAAAAATGTACATCATTTCGTGTACCTCAAAACCTGTCAGTAGACTCATAAAGGCTTCATGCAACCCGCTTTCGGCGGACGAAATCCTTTCAATCACCACACCCATCAATGTGCGGTGCTCTTCTGAGATAGCCGCTTGCTCTAGCAGATCCCTCAGTACGTCCGACCGCACACCAGACGGTGCCGGACCCTTTTGATTGCTCTCTTCAAGAGCCGGATACTAAGGACTTCGGGTGGCCATAGGATTACCTTCTGGCCTTGCCAGATCAGGAGAAACCCTCCGCAATGACACCTCGGGGTTGCCCACCTCGTGAGGCGGTGTGGCAGGGGGAGGCATTTCGCTCTCCATCATCTCTGGAAGAAGATCCCCTGAAGACGAGCTCTGCTGAGAAGGGCTAAGATCCGAACTGCAAGATAAATGCCTCGGTTATTTTCCTCAGAGGTAAAGCGAGATATTTTCATTTACCCTTTTACTTACAGCTCAGTGGAGGGCTGATCCCCTTGAGGGCATAGTGCGGCCAGGGTATCCCCCAAGGCAGGACCCTCCGGCGGAGATTTCTTCCCCCATTTGGAGACCGTTGTCTCCGGGTCCTCAGAGGCGGTTCTCTTCCGTCCCTGGGGAGAGGAAGTTTCAGTTCCTCCCCCCGGCTAACCTCCTTCGCAGAAGCGCTAGCCTCCTTGTTCCCCCTTTATCTTCTCCTGAGGGCGCTTGATAAGGCGCGATCTCCAGCATCCTGGTTAGCACGGGATTTTGTGAGGTCTCAGGGAGGGGGGCCGAACACCTGATCAACTTTGCCTTTGCTATCCAATCCTGGGTCAAAGAGCGGCTTTTTTAGGGCAATGTTGCCATAAATAAACGGACAGTGTGTTCAGATCCGGGGCTACTTACTTGGGTATCCGGGCGATTGCAGCTCACACCTGCATCCTCAGTGATGTCCGGACACATTATTTGTGGTCCGAAGAACAATTTGTACATCTCTTCGTGCATCATGCCGAGGAAATGTTGAACAGCTCGCGGTCCTTCCGGGTTGAATTCCCACAGGCGAAGGGGCTGGCCTTTGCAAGGCTGGACTTGACGAACTAGCATGACTTTCTCTACCATAACTAGACTGAAATCTCTCTCAGAGAGATCTCGTATACGGCTTTGCAGTATTGGCACGTCCTTGGCTGGACCCCAGCTCAACCCCCTACTGATCCATGACATCAGTTGTGGTGAGGGGCCTGAGCGAAATGTGGGGGCAGCTACCCACTTGGCACTTCGAGGAGCTGTGATGTAGAACCACTCCCGCTGCCACAACCGGACACCTCTGGGAAGTAACCCTCAGGCCATGGAGCGTCAGCAATTTTTCTTATTCAAGCGCCTCTGCACGCTGCGTGCTGCCCCTCGATCATCTTCGACTTCACATTAAAGGTCTTGAGCCACAGGTCGAAGTGAGGGGTAATGCGGAGGAAGGCCTCACATACGACAATAAATGTCGAGATGTGAAGAAGGGATTCCGGGGCCAGATTGTGAAAATCTAGCCCGTAATAGAACATAAGACCCCTGACAAAGGGATCCAGAGCGAGGCCTAGTCCTCGGAGGAAGTGGGAGATGAACACGACGCTCTCGTTGGGTTCGGAGTAGGGACGACCTGCCCTCGGGCAGGCAGCCGATGCGAAATTTCGGCGGTCAGATATCTGGCCTCTCTCAACTTCTTGATGTCCTCCTCCATGACGGAGGAAGGCATCCACCGACCTTGAAGGTTGGATCCGGACAAGTTGAAGGTCCGAAGTGCCAAAACCTGAACTTTGGGTGTTGGAACTCGAGGCGGGAGGTGGATTTGATTGAGCACGAGAAGGAAAAAAGAAAAAGCCTTGTCTCCTTTATAAAGAGGGTGGATATCAAGCGTCCTCCTCGTGGCCGTTTGGGACTTGCCTAAGATCTAGGAGTCCTATCAATAGGCATGGTTGGGTTACCCAAGTCCGTATTGATGAGAATCCCGTAATAAAGGGGACACGATCTCTGCTTCCACAAGACGTGCCAAGGAAACCGCCTCACGAAACACGCTGAGATTGGTTATGAAAAACGATTCGAATAAAGACCTGGCTGTGGTGTGATGTCATGCTACGGGGTACGTCAGCAGATTAGATTTGTGGAAATATTATTCTCTCTACGGTGGTATGTGGAACTTGTTTTGCAGAGCCGGACACGATCCTCGTGTTCAAAATCTTCTATGAAGTATTCGGAGGAGGAACCCTCCTTGCAATGCCGAAGACAATCTGCGTGCCGGACTCATCGTCATTGAAGCCTGGATCAGGGGCTACTGAGGAAGTCCTGGATTAGGGGGTATCCGGATAGCCGGATTATATCCTTTGGCCGGACTGTTGGACTATGAAGATACAAGATTGAAGACTTCGTCCCGTGTCCGGATGGGACTCTCCTTGGCATGGAAGGCAAGCTTGGCTATACGAATATGTAGATCTCCTTCCTTGTAACCAACTCTGTGTAACCAAGCCCCCTCCGGTGTCTATATAAACCGGAGGGTTTTAATCCGTAGGACAATAGACAATCATACCATAGGCTAGCTTCTAGGGTTTAGCCTCTCTGATCTCATGGTAGATCAACTCTTGTAATACTCATATCATCAAGAATAATCAAGCAGAAAATCGGGTTTTACCTCCATCAAGAGGGCCTGAACCTGGGTAAACATTGTGTCCCCTGCCTCCTGTTACCATCCGCCTAGACGCACAGTTCGGGACCCCCTACCCGAGATCCACCGGTTTTGACACCGACACGGGGGCTTCTTGTACAGAAGCTTGCTATTATTCTTTGAGCATCAAGCTCACCACATATGCGTTTTTCCATATGTACCTTTTCTTCGCCATTATATGCATCGATATGACTTAAGTTTTGGCCAAGCTGGGTTGCCTGGCTCCTGTGCTTATGCCCACATTCCCGTTAGTTCGGCTAGGGCATAAAGGGAGCACCTCTGCGATTGTTACTGACGGGTTAACCGGATGTGTACCTCAGACTGGATGAAGCCGAAAGCTAGCGTTCTTAAGGGAATATTCGGTCGGCGAATTAAAGATGTTCCCGCATTCATTCCATTATGAAACCCCAGAAGTTACTTACTCTGCGATTTCTTCAATCACAGTTCGGACATGCAAATTAAACGCATGCGCACCCAGGGAAAGGAACCCTTAACAGAACTATTCTCTCTGGAAGATGTTTCTTACATAATGTAATATAACATAACTAGCCGGATACACATTGTCTGTTCAAGCAACTATGACCCCTACGCCTGGTTCCCATGCATACCCCGGTATATTCTACCATTAGGGTATTCGGAAACACTCCGCACCTTCGGGTCCAAAGGTTGAAGTGAAAAGGTTGGCCATGACAATTGTTTTTATTATCCAGCTAGAAGGAAAGTACATAGTTAGGACTCAAAAACATCATCCTCTATACCGTCCAACAGGTGGTCTAACTTACAGTCGTTTTAGGAGTATCTAGCAGCCACCTCTACTTGGCCATATACTAATCTAATGGGAATCTCTTCCCCATTTGACCCTACCGGTCCGACCCGGGCCATGTGATTCGGATCCAGCTTGGCATATCGTGTTTTTACCATGGCCCAGGCTTCTCGCGCACCCTGTCGGCAGGCCGATATCTTCCACAGTCGGATACACCGCCGTTCTCCCTTGAACAACTCTACAAGCTTCTCCATACTCCCTGGAGGGGAGTCGGATGGCCATAAGGCCTTGGCTACGCTCCGCATTGCCTACTGAGCTTGCTCGTGCAACTGCGACAGCCCTTGCAGAAGATCACTTGATGATCAGGACACCTCCTCTTCGGGACGGCCCGTTAATATACCTGCAATCACAGCTATATTAGCTACTTTTACTTCCAAACTGTTCTACGGTAAATACGGCCACATACTGAATATGCCGCCTCATAGTTTTTTGTTCTCCTTCACGGAGTCTACCAGCTGGGCCCGCACATCCTTAAGCTCTTCGCCCAGCTGGGTGTTCGCATCTTGGAGTTTGTTTTTCTCCTGTCTAACACGGGTCAAAACCCGCTCGCCCGCGGCCTATAGTCTTTTTTACTCTTTTTCCTCCAATTGATCCGATGATCCTGTTATGAGATAAAGCCGTAGTGTTAATATGGTGGCTATGCAATAATTGTTTCTTGATGGAGGGAAATATCACCGGAGGATGCCGCTTTGGATTTTTCCAGTTCGGCGGTCACTGCATTCAACTGCGTCCGGCACTTTTCTAGCTCTTGGGCTAGCATGTCGTTCTTCTTCGACAGAACCTGGTCATGCATCGATCCTCAAATCAGTTGTCCCAACTACTTTAAGTCTGGGGGGCTACTGGTATATGGTTATCATAGTCGGATGAAGTAAACTTACCTGCACATCTTTTAAATGCTGCTTTGTGGCTCTGTTAAGTCCATCTCGAGCAACTCAGATATATGCATCAGCCAAGCTGAAGGCGTTAAATGCCTCCTCTGAAAAGCCAGGGTCTTGTAAAATGGCCCTGCAGCGCTGATGATTCATGGTGCTCTCCACTTCCGAGTTGGTGACGGATATGTCATATGAATCCTCGGCTGGAGGATAGTCCGGCGTCACCCTCGCATTAGCCCCCATCTTCACGGTAGGATCTGGATCCTGGCTGCGGGATGTATGGCCGGTCGGACCCCCGGATATAGTCCGGCACACCTTTTTCCTGATACAGGATAAACGGAAAGGTCACAGTTGGATGTGACTTCCAAGGTGCATATTTGCAAATTAATACCTCTTTGATGAAGGCTCGGTCGTATCTTCGTTTGCCTTCCTCTTCGAAGGCTTGCCTGGTGTGGGGGCCGTTATCTTTGGAGATGACCCCGGGGCTGCATGGAGCGCCGAGCGCCTCCCCTTTTGAGCACAGGACAGTGCGGTGGGTAAGGAGGAATGAGAAAACTCTCTTGGACAAGGCATCACCGGATTACTTACATGTGAAGAAGGAAGAAGGCCGGGGTAATCGGCGATGATGGGGACATATGTACCGTCATAGCTCATCTGATAGAATATACCATCCTCGAGCTCCACAAATACGCTACAAAAAAATACACATCCATGACATTTTGGGCCGAACGAAATTTTTTTGTGTCATACATATGACACTTCTATGACGATAATTGTGACAAAACCCGGTATCATCATAGATGTGGTGGGCTCCTACTTCTATGACAAAAAATCATGACAAAAATGGGCTTTTCGTCCTGGGCGGGCCGGAGACGCAGCTGCATGACATTCTTTGGGCCGTCCATGACGGAAAAAACCATGGTAGAAGCGAGGGGGAGGAAAATTTCGGGGAGTTCCCGGTTACGGTGGGAGGTCGGGGGCCGAGCGATGCGCGTTTCTCTCGTACACGTACGTGCGTGTGTGCGAGGCATTGGCTCTAACTGAACCGAGCGAGGTTGGCAACCGTTGCAGGCTACGCGTTACTGAACCCGAGCGATCGATCGATGGCTGTTAACTGAACCCGATCGAGCGATTCCTTCGCTACTGCTGCTAACTGAAGCCGATCGATGCTGCCTCTGGATGAACAGTGAGCGTTGCGGGGGGGGGGGGGGTGGATGAACAGTTCCCGTGGGGGTGGATGAACAGGACCCCGTGGTGTTGCCTCTGGATGAACAGGACCCCGATCGATCGAGCCGGTTGGGGCTGGATGAACAGGACCCCGTGGAGGGCTGGATGAACAGGACCACCCCGTGGAGGGCAGGATGAACAGTAGACGGTGGAGGGCAGGATGAACAGTAGCCCGTGGAGGGGTGGTTGAACAGGAGCCCGTGGAGAGGGCTGGTTGAACAGTAGCCGGTGGAGTAGCGCGCGGTGGAGGCTGGATGAACAGGAGCCCGTGGATGAACAGTCGCAGGTGGAGGCTGGAGGAGGTCGACGGTGGATGAACAGTAGCTCGTGGAGGCTGGAGGGGGTCGACGGTGGAGATGAACAGTATCCCGTGGAGTCCCGTTTTGCGGTACGCCACACCCCTCCCGATGAACAGGACCCCCGTTTCGACCGTAGCGCTCCAACACAAGTCCGTTTCGTCCGTTTTGCGGTACGCCACACCCCTCCCGATCAACAGGACCCCGTTTCGACCGTAGGAGGTCCGTTTCCTCCGTTTTGCGGTACGCCAGACCCCTCCCGATGAACAGGATCCCGTTTCGAACGTGGCCGGTCGAACACAAGGCCGTTTCCTCCGTTCTGCGGTACGCCAGGCCTCGTTTCCATCGCCTGTTCCGTCCAAGCCTCCGGAACACGACGCATCCTTGCCCCATGAACACGACGCATTCCGTTGCCTCCCCATGAACACGACGCATTCCGTTGCCTCCCCATGAACACGACGACGACGCTGTTTCTCCGTTCCGACCCAGCCATGTACACGAGCCCTGGCCGTACGTATGCGCGAGTAGGCGTTCGAGACCCCGCCCGTATGTACACATACGTGGCCGTATTTTCTTTCTTGCACCCTGGCCGCTGTACGTACGTGTACATGCTACGTGCGCGCCTCTACTACGACACGTGCGCGCCTCTACATCGACCAGTATATATGTACGTACACGTTCGCGACCAGAATGACAACGCTACGTACGCTTCGACCAGGTGGGTCCCGACTGTCAGGCACTTCCTTGCGTGCGAAGATGTAGCTGGTGGGTCCCAGCAGTCAGGGGCAAACGTTTTTTTCGCGAAATACGGTGGCCCGTCCGGTGGGTCCCCGCTGTCAGGTGGAGGAATAATTATTTTGCGCGTAATAAGGAGGCACTTCCTTGCTGCGGCCGTGGACCCAGCTGTCAGCGTCTCCACGCACAGTACTCTTCCGATGGAAGTCGGTCGTTGACCACATTGACCACGCCGCGCCGAGAGCACCACGGCGGTGGACGACGGCGAGGCCTAGGAAGGGGACGACACGGAGCCGGGGAAGACGCGGCAGTGGAAGCCCGCGCGGAGAGGAGTACGAGGGTTCACTGGTTCGGCTGCGGTGTGAGGCTGCCGTCGCCGCAGGGCCTGGCCAGCGGTGGGAATAGTAGGGGGCGGTGAGGCCTCCGCGGCAGCACAGCCGGCCACGGGAGGCAGGAGCATGCGGCACGACCGGCGCTGCTTTGGGCGGCTGGAGCAAGAAGACCAGAGGTTGAAGAAGCACTACGGCCGTTGGATGGACATCGTACGGTCACTGGAGCTAGAATCGTTCATATTGACTAAGTTGACAAAGCCCTTCGTCCCCGTCAACTTAGTAGGCCCACAAGTCAGCCTCCCACCAAGGTGGGTCCCAGCTAGGCGGGGGAGTATTCATTTTTTGTGCGTAATAAGGAGGCACTTCCGGTGGGTCCGAGCTGACAGCCGGGGGAACGTTTTTTCGCGAAATACGGTGGCCCGTCCGATGGGTCCCAGCAGTCAGGGGGAAACGATTTTTTCGCAAAATACTGGTGACCCGTCTGGTGGGTCCCCGCTGTCAGGTGGAGGAATAATTATTTTGCGCGTAATAAGGAGGCACTTCCTTGCGGCTGCCGTGGACCCAGCTGTCAGCCTCTCCACGTACAGTACTGTTCCGATGGAAGTCGGTCGTTGACCACATTGACCACGCCGCGCCGAGAGCACCACGGCGGTGGATGACGGCGAGGCATAGGAAGGGGACGACGCGGAGCCGGGGAAGACGCGGCAGTGGATGCCCACGCGGAGAGGAGTACGAGCGTTCACCGGTTCGGCTGCGGTGTGAGGCTGCCGTCGCCGCAGAATAACAGGGGGTGTGGGTGAGTAGAGGGATGCCCTGGCCAGCGGTGGGAGTAGTAGGGGGCGCTGAGGCCTGCGCGGCAGCACAGCCGGCCACGGGAGGCGGGAGTAGGCGGTCCCGCCGGCGCTGCTTTGGCGGCTGGAGCAAGAAGATCAGAGATTGAAGAAACACGACGGCTGTTGGATTGACATCCAACGGTTACGTCTGCTAGAATGGTTTGTTGACGTATATAATAACTAAAAAAATCTTGCATACGCGTCAACTAAACAGGCCCACAAGTCAGACCACTCCCTCTTTTTTTAATAATTTATATATAGCTCATGGCAACTTCTTATGCAATTTATTGCAGTCGTTTTTTTGGTTGGCCAGGGCCAATTTCGCATATTTCTGTGGGTTCCAAACTATTTTTAATACCGAAATGTCCAGCTAGATTTAAAGTACTTTGAAGATATATTTAAATTAGGTTAATGCCCAGTGAAATAGGAATCTGAAAATGTAATAAAATTCAGAAATTATAAAGTAATTGCCAATTTGTCATCTGTTTTTATATTTACAACCCATTTCATATTACTTTCAAGATTTGCAGGCGTCTTGAAAGAGTTGCAGCCCATCAGGGCGTAGAAAAATAAGTAGGCCTGGATTGGGTATTCTTCAGAAAAAATAAACTGGGCTCATTTTCACAAAGAAAAAATAGCTGGGCTGGTCACATGGTGAACATAAAATATAAGCCTGGGCTAGACGGGCCACAGCCCAGTTCAAACCCTGCTCCGTCTCAACAATACCAAACAAAAAAATACTGCTCGAGTAGCTACGTCCCAGGTGTCAGCCGATCTTGTGTTGTTCTCTTGTCTATTGACTATATACGCTCCCAATGTCGTGGGTCCCAGATGTCAGGAAAACACTAGGAGGAAGCATTTTATTTTTCCATACGCTGACGTGGTGGGCCCCTACTGTCATCCTCTCCACGTACTTCTGCCGATTCCTGTTGTTTGTTGACCATGTTGACAACGCGAGAGGGCGGCGCCGCGGCGAGCGCACCAAAGCGCGCGGAGGACGTCGGCGTTAACGATTTAGGAGACGGTGGGGCGGCGATGCGTGCGCTGAGGCGCAGCCAGCCGTGGGAGGCGGAAGCAGGCGGCCCCGCCGGCGCTGGTTTGGTTTTGGCGGCTGGAGGAAGACAGGACTGAAGAAACACGACAGACTGTAGTACTTAACAACCTTAACTGAAACCAGCAGGGGCACTTAACAACCAAAGCTGAAAGCAGTATGAGTACTTATACAGGTTCAACCGTACAAAGCACGCCTCGAACAGTGCTACTTCGCCTACAGTTAACCAAGGGTGAGGCCGCCAAGCCCCAGGACAAGGCCCAGGCGCCACCCCGCGCATCCACAACCTTCTGAAAGCGGCTTCATCTCGCAACGTGGTCAATAAACAGGATATTCGCTTTAGAGCCATGGAAAAGCATGAACATAATCTTCTGTCCTATTCTCCAAGATGGACGGGCCTTCATTATTTGAGACCACCCATGAATAAGTATCTTTTCACCTCCAAGGGGAATTGAGTAGGTCGACATAAACATCATGTTGTGACCAAGCGCAAGTCTGACCCGACCATGGTCAGGCATCTGTATAGGAACAATAGAACTCGGCAGTTCCTGTTTCAAGAAGATCACAGCTGTAAAACTGTGTATAAGCAATAGTTTATGAACAACATATATAACAGAAAACAGCTCGTACCATAAGTTTCTCGACACAGTTGGACCTGTTCAACGAGTGCAGCAGTGGCACACATATCCCACGTGGCCTTCCACCATTGAAACGCCCCACAAGGACCTCAAGACGATCAATAAAGTGTAGGAACTTGTGGATGTCGATCCAGTCAACTTCAGTGCCATTAGTAACAGCCGAGTTATTACAGAGTAACAAACGAGCAGACTGCTTTACTCTGAAAAAACCTACACGTGCCACCAATTATAAGAAAATATTAGTTAGAAGTAGCATCTTCGTGAGAGATTCGTTGCTACTTCTAAAGTTAAATTGTGATTAGTTAGACAGAATAGGTGGATTAAGAAGTAATCGAGGCAACAAGCAAGAACCAGATACAAAACTAACATGGATGAACAATTGGAACGACGTCGGGGTGGAAGATCGCAGTGAAGATGAGACCAGGTTCTGCTATTTCCATCAACATTCGTGCGCCAACTTTCAGTCCGTAACACTTGAGAAAGTTTATCCAAGTTCGGCCATAAAAAAAGCAGCGATCTTCTTGGTTCATGAACCCAACTCGGAACTTATATCCATGGCTTGTCTTCACTGTGACCATTAAACTAGTGTATTCAGTTATGGCAAGGCCGAGCATCTTGAGTACATGTGTTCTGGCAGAGCAAATAATACACTGCAGGAAAAATAATATGAGAACACAGCATGTTCAAAAAAACCCCACCCTCCCGGATAGAAAAGAGGATTCTAGGAACATACTGTGCGCGTTTCAAAATGCTGTGTTAGGATGAGAAGGAACAAGTGTGGCGTCTCGCCGAGGGCGCAGAAACCTGTAGGGTACTCGCACTTTGGGCACTGCAAATGAAACACACTAGATTCAGTAGGAAGAAAAATGCATCAACGGCGGCGGCTGCCATCCTAGGATTACCTGCGACCAAGGGACTTGGGTTTATCGGGGATGGATGAAGAATTCGTACCTGGTTCTCCATGAGAAAACCCTATGCAATCGCCGAGAGGGGGTTTTCTCTGAACAAGCAGACGAGGGAGAAAGGGATTCAGGCCCAGTGAAATATTGCCGCTTCGTCCGTCCAGCTTACTGCTAAAGCTGGAAAGGGGGGTTGTGATTTGACGGCTCATTGGGCATTACTGCGGCGCTACGACCGGGGTGTGTCTACCGTGAAGTTGTGCACTCTAATTTGTGCATATGGCACGTGGACCCCGTTGCCGGTTGCCCCACATATCAGCGAAAGGAAGTAGAAAGACAGGAGTAACTAGTTACACATAAATATATTTTTTGACAGAGAGATACTCCCTCTGTAAAGAAATATACAAATCTTTTATATCACAGGCTCACCTTGCCGAGAAAAATACTCCCTCTGCAACGCACGGGCATTATGGGGGTTCAGCTGAGAATATAATACTCAGATGTTTTTTTGAGGGATAAAAGCTGCTTTATTGAAGATTAACAGTCATAGGTATACAAATAATTTCGGGGGTTCCTGTGAGCCAAAGATGGCGTCCACAGGGCAAAGAAGTAGCAGCTTTTGCGAGCACATGCGCTTCAACATTACACTCGCGTTTTTCATGTATGATCTCCATGGTTTGGAACATATTCTTCTTCATCTTGATCTCGTCCATAATAACTTTGCTGGGCCCCAAGTATGCCTCTCCGATATGCTTGACTGTTGCTGAACAATCGGTGCTAATCTGAACTTGTTGCAGGTTTAAGTCAAGAGCCAGAGATAGCCCCTCGCAACATGCCATTGCCTCTAGGATCTCTGGATCAGTAACACTTTCGCACACCAGTGCCGATGCTCCAAGGAAGAAGCCTGTATGATCCCGGCTCACAACTGCCAGGGCTCCCCTTTCACCATTGCGAGATAACGCAGCATCAACATTCATCTTCGCCCAACCCACAGCAGGAGGAGGACGCCACTTCTGCACTGAGCTAGTGCTTCTCGAAACCAGGTTCTGGACTTTGGGCCGCAGGCCGACCCTGCATGTTTGGGGGCCCATGTGTTCTACCTCAGCGCTTTTCATATTGCAAGCGATCGGTACGGCGCTGGTTTTAGATGCTGTCGCAAGGCGAATACACAAAATTGAATAAAGCACGGCAGCTGTTGGAATGAAATCGAACGACAGTTCCTAACCAGCAATCAGAGTTGCAATTCTATCAATGATATACCATGTGATAAATAATACTATCGTACTACTTATACACACAGGACACTTGTTTCACCATGCCAGATTATTACATCAAAATCTCTCGGAGGATAGATCAGTTAGGCAGTTGCGTGCTGCTACTGAAGAATTTCAAAGTTGATTTGGACCAGCTCTCCTTGCCGAGAAAGTTCGATTTTGACATCATCCCCTACCGCAAGATATGATTTAGATTTGAACCTTGACCATCCTTTAGCATCAATCATCATGCGACCATCCTTTGTACTTACGATATATTGAGCAGGTTCATTCACACCAAGGCTGCGCATGGTAAGAGAAACTTGGCCGCGGTCGCCCGGATTGTTGAACGACTCCCTCGTTGCTCTAGGAATTCTCTGTTTGCAAACAAGAAGACATACCCAAACAGTTAGATCAACACAGTGAATCATGTGAAACAACATGGAAAGAAAAAAGAACGAAGCACTTGGGCGGCCAATGCTTACCAAGAAGGTGGACATGTCGGTTTTTGTAAGGACTTTGGTATATGAAGTGCGAACTGCAGCCCAGTCTGTTGCCGGTGCAACTGCACGGGCCAGAGCAGATGCAAGTGCAAGTGTTGGTGCAGGTGCCGAAGCCGCTGCTGCTGCCGGAGATGGTGCTCCTTGTAGAGCTGGTGCCGGTGTCGGAGCAGGTGCCGGTGTCGATGCCCGATCCTCCGGTAGATCAGACTGATCCGCTGACGCGGTCGGTGCCCAATCCTCAGCTGGATCAGACTGAGCTGCTGCCGCTGTCAGTGCTAGAGCAACTGTCGGTGCTCGATCTGTGCGAGACAGCGGCGATCGTGTCTGGTCTGCTATGATCAGCTTTCTAACTTGACTAGGATCCGTGACCGTGATCCAGTCTTTTTCTTCATTTCTTTTAAACGCGAGAAGGACTAATTGTGGCGTTTTTGTTAAACCAAACTGCAGTTCATCATAGGGATTCAGCTTGTACTCAGACAACAGACTGATCCAATTTTTTCCAGTAATATAAGTGATGGACAGTGCCTTCGTTACTGACACGACATAAGAAGTGAAACCTGCAAAAATAGCCATCGTAGAGCAAACCAAACGGTTTATTCTGTGATGAATGTCACATGGCAAAACCTGCATCGTAAAATTGCAGGAAAAGAAAGAAAACATGACATTAAATCAATAAGATTTAGACAGTAAATCAATAAGATTTACTTGATGTGACACGAGTGAATCCTTACCAGGAAATCACTATGTTGAAGTACTAAACAGAAGATTGATCGTTCAACTACGCGTGGCATGCAGGGGCCCCGCCTACTCCCACAAGCAGGACAGTCCAAAGGTCGTGACAAATCGTATGGACCGAACATCCATGGGGCTGGAAATCCTGGTGGGTGCGATAAACCCTGCAATGCATACAGATATTGGAGTGTAACCATAATTGATAGACCGTCCTCACAAAAAATATGATATGGATACTTCAAAATATACAGACTGAATTGAGTGGACAGACATTAACATAGACCGTTCTCAGGACTGACCACACACCAAAAGCGGCAGTACTAATAAACAATACAGGGTTCACAAACACAAATCAAGTACTGAACAATAGTACTTACTACAGACAAGCAAAGTTGCACTAACTAAACTCTGCAGACTATTTTTTGCCACCGACCTACGGGATGAACCCCGCATAACTGACTAGGCCATGGACTTCGTGTGAGATGTCTACATGCACCATCACCATCTTGTCAACCTTGGAGAACCTAACAGAGTGGTCTTTCCACTCATAAACATGATGATGAAGACAGGCCGCATCAGATTTGTTGGGAAGCTTTACAAGAACCACACCCTTCGTAATCGAAGGCACAGCCAGGAAATTGTTGTGGTCAAGTACAGCCTCGAGAACACGCCTGACAACAATGCTACAGGAAAACACTAGTTCAGGACACGTGGCGACAAGGACACAGCAGCTGGATAGTTCAGCAGTAGAACTCATCATCAGGTCTTCCAGTTCACACGGCATGACTTTGAGAACTTCATCTCCACCGCGGACCTGGTTCTAATTCAAACAGAAACCATATTTTATTACTACCTCCGTTCAGAAATATAAGATGATTTTCGATATTATACTCCATATATGACTACATATACGCACAGAAATGAGTGAACAAAGACACTAGAACATGTCTTCAAAGGCATGAGAGCAGAGGGATTACATGCAATATCCATAACACAAGTTACTGAGGCAAATATACCCTCTTAAAAGGTAGCATTGATGTTCATAAAGTACTCCCTCCGTCCCAAAATTCTTGTCTTAGATTTGTCTAGATACGGATGTATCAAGTCACATTTTAGTATTAGATACATCCGTATCTAGACAAATCTAAGACAAGAAATTTGGGACAGAGGGAGTAGTTGAAAGTAATCTATAAGAAATCAGTGTCAACCTCTCGCATGTTTTGGTCAAAAGAGGAATTTAGAACCGTCATTTGGCACACAAAAATCACATGCAAGATCACCCAGAAAGTTGTACTACTAGTACTAGTACTGCGTGTTAGATGAAAAAACACGATCAAGATCGAGAAAAAGATCGTCAAGAAGAGATATTACCTGGACTTGCTTAATGAGGGATCCCGGAGAGGGGGGCTTGGACAGGGCGATGGCTTTGAGCTTGTCTGCGGTAGTCTCGGCGGGGTGCTTGCGCTTCTTCGTACCATGAGCCTCGACGGTTTTGGCCGGAGCCATAGACATCACTTCGGCCGGTGCTCCAGCGTCCATCAAGAAACTGTCAAATAGAAATAAAAGAAAAGAAACCATAATCACAAACCCAAAAGAAGAAAAGAGAGGGAGTTATAGGATCAGTCTCGGGGTTGCAAGACCGGGCCTTGGCCAGAATCAACACCATTGATGCGCTCACCTTTCCTTCTTTGGGAGAGAAGAACAATGGCAGAAGCAGGTCGGGGTTTTCTTGAAGAAATGAGGAAAAAGATGAGGCAGAAGCGAGGGTTGGGTAGAGACGAAGCTGAGAGAGAAGAGTGAAATGATGGTTGCTTCGTCCGTCCAACTTACTGCTGGAAAGGAGGGGGTTTTGTGATTTGACGGCTCATTGGGCATTACTGCGGCGCTTCGATCGGGGTAGTCTACCGTCACTCTACTACGGAGTAATTTAGTGCATGGCTGGTGGACCCCGATGCTGGCTGTCCCACACGTCGGCGAAAGTGAGTAATTTAGTGCATGGCTGGAGGAGGATCCGCACGGTAGAGCGTGTCCACTGTTTTTCAGAAGAAAAAAATGATTACAGCAAGCGTTTCCACTCTTACGACGGAGGAGTGCGAAACACGACAGCCACTTGAACATACACAGTGCTCCTACTACTAGGCATGTGCAGTGGTTCATACGTCAGTACTACACAATCTTGTTGCTAGTGTAGTAAGATATGACGATAACAAATGATGTTGTGCGCATGTCAACTACTCCTATATGTAACATAGTACCGCTTTTTCGACTGTCCGGTCGAGAATGGACGGTGAGATCAATGTTAACAGAACTAGGTCCACAACGCACGGAGAGTACGGTGCTACAGTACTCCACGAAACATGAACCACATGAAGCACGAATAGTGTTAGGCAGGGTGTATGAAGGGTGCACGGGATGGGAGCAAAAGTTCCCTTCTCGACCCACTTTTGGGTGTTTGGCAGAGTGCATGAAGGGTGCATGAGTCCACACTAGTAGGTTGACAAAAATACACGAAGAGGAAACAACTATATTGAGATGAGAATGCAACCAAACACACCCACACGCTTTGTGCTACAGTGACTGATCTGCACCGTCTGAGTTTGATCCAACGGTCATGTTGCGCCGAGACATGGACATGCCCATGCAGAGGGTTTAGCCCGACGGCCGGCATCATCGCGCTGGCACGACGGTAGGCATCACGCAGCCGCAACACGTGCGTGGCAACTTGGTTCACCAAGTGGCTGAGGCGATCCTGGACCTCGTCACGATCGGCCTGCTCGCGCTCCAGCTGGCTCCCCTAACGGCCTATCGTATCTCCTGCTTTCTGCAGCAATGCCGCCGACGCCTCGAGCATCTTTGTGGTGGATGCCTACCGCTTTTGAAGCTCCGTGAACTCCCGCACATAACATAGGAGCATGTCACTCCTCTCCTCCTTGAGCTCACGGAGCTCCACGTCCTTGGCCCTGAGCTCCGCATCCTTGGCATGGAGCTCCTGTGTCAGGAGCCTCACCTCGGACTCCGTGATCTGCTGCGCCGCCATGGCACCAGGTAGAAGCAATGGGGAGAGGAAGCAAAGGGGGCGAAACGGCTGAAAGGCAATGCAATCTACGGGAAGGCAGAGGGAGTGGGGAATCTTTTGGTTTTCACCACGGTAAAACACCAGTCGACGACTTCTCACATCAGGGAGCAGTGGGTACAGGCGGAGTCATCGTGACTAATTGCTGCCGCGCCTGCTCCCGTCAATCAAAAAATTAAAAATCCTGCTGCGCCTGCTCCCGTCAATCAAAAAATTAAAAATCCTGCCGCACCCAAACACCAGAGCAACGCCGCGGTGGATATTTAAATTTACCTGCCGGCAAGTAGATAAAAAAGGGGTGAAAAAACAAATGTGGCGGCGGCCTAGCTAATCGGTCGAACTAGCCCAACTAGCTAGCCACCGTGCTTCACTGATGTACTCAGCGGGAAAGGTGGTCTTTCATGATTTGACGACTCATTTACTTGCTTTGGCGCTATGACCGAGGAGGACCCAGAAAATGCGTGGTAGGGCGTCCCACGTCAGGAAGAATATATGCGTGCACCACCCGGGAGGACCCCGAAACCGCGCGGTAGGGTGTGCCACGTCTCGGCACGAAGGAAAAATGTGCGTGTAAAAATATACTGTATCAGACGTAGTAGAGTACCTATGGTTCGACCTCGGGACCCAGCCAGTCGGTTGAAAACACCCCACTAGCCACACAGCTTCATCATGCAAACGTGGCACGGAGGATAGATGTGGTTAGCTCCGTCTCGACCAGCCACAATGTCTCTTGTTCTAGGCGATTCTTCTATTTTCCAAGTTTTTTTAGTTGTAATAACACCACGGCAAGCTAGCGCCGCTCTTCGTGTGTGCCCGTGCAAAGGTTAGACGATGGAGAGAAGAGAGATTGAGATCGCAGACCTGGGACCCACCAGTAAGTGAGATAACGGTCATGCACGTGTTGACGAGGCACTCCCTCTACTCTACTCAACGCAAGTACTGTATAAAATCAAGTTATGGGACAAAGCCAACAACCGTTCGTTTTTTCAGGCTATCAACTTACGCTTTCTAGTCCAGGTTGCCAGTTCGAATCTTGTCTTTCAGATTTGTTAGTTTTAGGTCCAAATTTGATTAATGACAAGTGGGACCCCCGTGTGTTGTTCCGATATTTCAGTGTAGGATGGTTTTTTGAACAAACACTTTGCGCGGTTAGACAAGTAACGGCACGAGTTACATGTATTTTTGCAAGTTTACGAACAAAAATGACAGCGGCATAGAATATCACATCCACCCCACAGCTTAGATACTATGGTGATACGAGTTTTTACACCGTTGGAAGTGAGATCCAATGGCTTGGGAGTAGTATTTGTAATTATGCACAATTTCCTAACTCTCCAAAGGTTTTTTGCAAATAAAACATTCAGGCCTCGTGTGTGCCACTACATCTTCGATCCAACGGCTCCCCGGTGCTCAAATTAGGTGCTCCCCGTAGCTTAATTACCCGCTACGGTGATTGGAGTAGTTGTGGGCCGAATGCTACGAAAATATACTCTAAACCGACCAGAATAAATGCCTACACAAATTAATCCAAGGTTGGAGTGCCCCTCGCAATGTAAATAGCTCCGGCTTTGCGAGGGATGGAGAGGTAGTAGCTTCAACGCGTGGAAGATCCGGTGTGAGAAAGTGAGGTCGATCGAGAGACATATAGATAGAGAGACAAAGTGAGTGTGGTCCAACATTCGTTGAACAAATATGTATGCTCTAGAGAGATATTGTCCGATTGAGCTTTTTGGCAAGGGTGAGGGCTGTAAGATAGAGCTTGAGAGATGATCCAGTCACAGACGTGTAGATATATTTTGTGCATGAGAGGAAGCAAGGTCAACTGATCACATAGGGTCGTCGTGCAATCGAAAGAGTGAGACGGGTTGGAGAGAGTGACCTAGATAGACGATGTGCGTGAGAGAGTATACAATGTGAATAGGTCAAATTGGGCTCAACATGGTGATATATCGTTTTTGTCCAAGAAAGAGCGAGGTCAATCGAGACATACGGAGAGAGAGAGAGAGAGTGTGAGCGTGGCCCACCATGAGGTCGAAAGAGTGGTGGCGGCTTGGATGGACTAACCTAGATAGACAATCTGCATGAGAGAGTATAGAGTATGTCGATCGAGGCCCGAACAGGGAGATATATCATTTGTGTGTGAAATAAAACGAGGTTAAACGAGACTCAGATAAAGAGAGCGAGATTGAGCGAGTGTGGCCCGCCGTGTGGAAGAAAGAGTGAGACAGTCTCGAGGGAGTGACCTAGATATACAACATGCGTGTGTGCACATGCACAAGAGGCTGGGGGGCTAGATATGCAATGCATGTATTTAGCGCGAGAGGGTGAGAGGGAAAGGGGAGAGAGAGAGAGCTCGGCATGGGGTGCAATGGCGGGTGTGTGAGGTAAATTTAGATATATTAAAACTGAGCACCTTTCCAACCATCTCAGGCCATTATCATTCTTGGCCGTTGGATCTTCACTTCTAAGCGTTTTTGGCCGTCTAATCAAACTCTTGAGCACTACTTCTCGCCATTGGAGCGGACAGCTACTCCAGTAACAAAATTGAAGGCCTGCAGTTAATTGGCAGCTACTCCGGCGGGTGTTCAGCGAGGCATTAAAGATGCATCAATGCCGCATGTGGGCGATTGGAGCTGATCAGCCGGTCTTGAAGCGCTGCAGTAAAGCGTCCGTTTCCACCACGTCAAGAGTCCATACCCCCACCGGCCATGCTAGCGATGAGAACCCAGAGAGGTACGAGCGACTGCGCCTCCACCTTCCCGGTGACGCCTCGCCGAAAGAAGACGCGGGCCATAGAAGGACATGGTTGTTGACCATGACGACGACGTCCTTCTCGTGTGGTTCGAGCTCAAGGACGAGGTGGTTGTCCTCGGGGACGTGCTCCTCTCTGACAGTCCGACTCATCGTAAATGGCAGGACGCACGGCGTGTCTTACTAACTGGCGGCAGCACAATGACATCATCTAACGGCAAGCCGCTACATCCGTTGAGGCCTGTCCTTCATGTCGGTGTCCCCTCCACACAACATGGTACATCATGTTCCTCTTCTCCTCTACCCATTCTCCTACGGCTGCAGTGTCAGAGGTCTTTGTGCAGTGTCCGTCGGGAGACACACACATACAACACATGCACGTGACTTGATCGATTCCTTTTCTATGTGCTAGCAAAAGTAGCTAACACACAAACGTACTTAGTTTACGAGCTGTCCGCTTGCTTGATCAGATTCATCTCGCGTCGGAAAACGAACGACAAGACCATGCACAAGTAGGAACAGAACTCGAGGAATAGAATGTCGGGCCGGCACCGGACAATAGGCTAACAGTAAAATATTATAGTTGGTCCTTTTTTTTGAAGGGTTTATAGTTCTTCTTTGGAGGTTTTATTTTGTTATTTTACAAATGCACGAGCAAGTAACCATCATTCATATTGACAAAACATTGAAATTTTCTCTTACTCAGGTATGTAGTTCTGTAATGATTCTTGAGTGATACTGAAGAAAGTATTCATGAGAAAGTGATATTGAAGAAAATGATCTATGAGCAAGTCACCCTTGCTTACCTTTTCTGCCAGGCAGCCACCTCCATTTTCTATCATTCTTAATATTATTTTGATTAATGTGTCATTTGCAGACATATGCATTACATATAAAGCCAAATGGATCGATGTTGAACAGGACTGTGGCATAGTATTGATTTCATTTTTTGATTTACATGTTTATGACTCAGATTATGTCTCCTTAAACAGGCACATATAAAACTGAATAGAAGTGCCATGTATGTCTTGTATAGGCCTCTAGCAGCGTGGCTTCATGTCCTTTAGATTTTTTTGACATATATGTCACAATTTTCTATGCTTGGCGAAAATTAAGTGCATCAATTTGTAGTTTATTCGTGGTATTCAGCCTAGATTAACTCACATTCTGCATTGCAGGCACTGCTTAATAGTCCAAACCAGAGATAGTAAACAAAAACAAATGTGTAACTAGCATCCATTTTGAACCATATGTTTGCTACCGTGGCCTGTGTTCAAGAACTATTGTTCTGCAAACACAGGGAAGGATGTGCAGGCTGTTATCAACATGATTTGATCGTTTTAAGTTTTGTAGAATGTCCTTATAATTTTGTATTCAATGCTCTCAATTAACTATGTATTGTTTATAATGCTATGCTTGCTATCATGTAATCAACATTTCCTGTTAGATTGTTATTCCTTGATTCAACTTTTGTTGAATGTTGAAGGAAAAAGGGTATTGTCTCCTCGAAACCACTCAAATAAAAAGGACTTTCTTTCAAGCTTATTTTCTGAAGCTGGGGGCCCTTGGGGATTCTTGATTGTAGCTGAGCTAACCATACCCCAAAGTCTCTATATTAATGAAAGTTGAAGTGTTCCACCTTCTGGAGAGAAAATATACAATGGGTCTTTCTTAGTTGATAGCATTTGATGCTTGGCTACCATCGTTCTATGCTTTGATGCACAACACAATATTTCACAGGAATGTAAGATAATGAATGTTCATGTTCCTCTTCGACACACAATCGTAAGCATATGCATGTGTGCCCAAAGTTTTGTAATTTTTCTAATATTAGTGTATCTTCATTTGTACGTTTTTACCATTTTATAGTCAAAATAAAAGGGCGCAGCAACGCGCGCCATCAATGATCTAGTACATTTGGTAACATAGTGGAAAAAGGGGTTGATGTGTAGTTGAGAGACTAAGAGATCGATGGAGAGAAAGAATGAACGTGTGTTGGAAACCGATAGCTTCCTAAGGTGGTTAGGAGAGGAAGATTGACCGATACAGGAAGTATGTAGGGTTTGTGCGGGGGGGGGGGGCTAAAAACAACATTTGAATGTACATAGTACGAGACTTAATATTGATGTTTCAATTTGGTGTACATTGTAAGATTTGAACTGAGGACCAGGCATACGGGTAAATATTTCGAATTTGTGCCATACTAAGTTTCGAAAAGTTGACATTGACCCAGTTTATTGTGCTATTTTGTAGGTCATATGTTTGAATCCATCCAAAAGTTTTCTCACTGCCATGGTGTTCATCATATACATATGAATTTGTATTAAAAAAGTAGCGTGGATATAGTGAAATGCGAAATCCATGTTAGAATTGGAGATCGCTACGTGACACACACTCTAATTCAAATAACTAACTACGTGACACACACTCTAATTCAAATAACTAATTATGTGACACACACTCTAATCCACGTTAGCATGGGTACCGTTTCAATTTTTTTTCAAATAACTCTTCATTAATTAATTTATAGTACTCCCTCTGTTCACTTTTATAAGACCTTGAAGACATTTCAGACAATGTGCAAAATAGTTCATTTTAAGTTGTCTGAAACGACTTACAAAAGTGAACGGATGGAGTATCTTGTTTCAAATGACTAATTATTGCAAGGAAAACACGGGCATGGTAATACATACAGATTCGTTTGCATTCTCAAATGTAGGCGCACCAGGCAAACCAGGGTTATGTCGGGGTGGACACTGCTTCGGTGCCTCAAAGGCAACTGCCTTTGGGTCACTGACATGTGGGCCAGCCACCTGTTGGGCCCATATGTCATGGACACAAAGGCAGGTGCCTTAAGGCATCGAAGCATAGTCCTGTCGGGGTGGTCGCGTGTGTCGGACGGACGCGTAGCACCCAGCCACCCACCCCCTCCCCACCAAAAAAAAGGACGACGACAATATAAGTTCGCGCTTCCATGTTTCGGATTGAAATATCTGGCGGCCCCAATTCTAGCCCTACAAAATCTCTCTTCTCCACCGTCCCCTTCCGCTCCCAGATTGCTCAAATCCCTAATTCGCCGCCAACTCTTGAATCGCCCCTCGTCTCGTCTCTTTCCCACCGTCCCCACCTCTGTGCCGGACGATGACGACGAAGACGACGGTCGCGCTTCACCACCGCACAGGAGCTACCTCATCTACGCTCTCGTCCACCGCACTGGGTGGTCCACCGACAACGTCGACCACAGCAACCGATGTGCCTCACAGACACCGAGTTCCACCGCATCAGGTGCGCTTCACCGACGCCGTCTCCCAGCTCACCGGGGCTACTTCACCGAGCACATCGTCGCACTTCCACCCCCCCCCCCCCCGAGGCCGTTGGGGCTTCACCAACGGTCTCGTCCACCGCATCATAGCGCTACGCTACCACTCAAGATATGCATCCGTGCGCGGCCAGCCAACGCCAGCGCATCACCCTCAACGGCTCTGAAGTGACCCGCACTCTAGCTAGGCGAGCATGCCCTAACGCCGACCCGAACTAGGTATCCACACATCACTCCCTTGTGCACTGTTCCGACAATGTTTGGATATCCTTTCACTGCTCTCTTAGCTTACCTGCTTATGCAACTCTGACCTTAACTCTTATTTCTTCTGGAGATATCATCTGAAACAAGAAAATCCATATTTTAGCGAAGCATGATGGCGCTATGGGATCTGGTACACATCCTGCACACCCGTATAAGCCTTGTAAGTATCTGTCCTCCGGTACAACATCAAGGTCAATTCCTCTTATTTGATCAACCATTTGTCGTGTCAAAAATCCAGAGGGGGATGCAAGGAGCACAAGGCATGCACATCCAAGCAAGTGGTAACATGGACTTGCACATGGAACATCCCAAGCGCAAGCAGAGCTGCAGTGAGCCTGTACAACGAGCTAGCGTAAGTCCCTGCATTTCATTTAATTCGTACTGGCATTCATGTATGATTTGTGTGCAGTGGTTGATCCACAAATTTCAAGTTACCAGGGGCGAACATTTAACTTAAACTATACGAAGGCACTTGCACTCCGGAAATCAACATAACTTGAGAAATGTGAAGCTACATGCACTTTGAAAACCAGCTAATGATCCAAAGTAGTTCAGATTATAAACACTAAATGATGCAAGCACCAAAAACACAAAATGCAAAATGGTGTACAAGGACTACAAACATGGTCTGTATCTGCTTGAATTATTCATTCTCTGGCTGAAAATATTGAAGTATAATTGCATGTATAACTAGTGCGCAAACTACAAATCAATATATCTATCCTGCACAAGTATGCCAATAGTTTCAAACAACAGATTAGAAAAGTATTTATGCTATGTTGTCATGATACGGGGACTTTCTGGTAGATGTCCTCGACGTTTCCTCAAGCTATGAGAATGCACTATAATTTGCTTGTCATCAATGCCTGCAAATCTCTGTCTCTCTCAACATAGTAGATCATCATTAGACACTAAATCCTTCAATGAGCTTTCAAAATGCTTGCATTAGATCCCTCATTAGACACTATATGTTCATCACCAGGAGCATGTAAAATGTTTGCATCAAATCCTTCATTAGTAGTCTGTTCATTAGACACTTCAGGCTCAAGAACAACATGAGCTTGTATGTTTGCACCGGAAACTTGCTTAGATACATCAGATTCAGTCAGTTCAGTATTGATTGGGGGAGTTATAAAATAAGTAGAAATTGGTTTCATTTTCTCATAGATTCCCTACATACAAGCAGTTTTACAACACCGTCAGGTTTAACTATTGGCCAGAAATTGAAGAGTTGAATTAGATATAATCAGGGATGTGATGTACCTGCTCGTTGCGCATGCTACTCTTGCAAGCTGCGACTGTCCGTTTGCGCAAGCTCGATGCCATGCCCGTGCTGCCGCCGCTGCCTCCCACGCAGGCTACACCCAGGGTTGGATCTTCATCTTCTTGTCCTTCCGTTCGCTTGAAGCCCGGCGACCGCCCTCCAACGAGGGCGCGAGGAAGTGCTGTGTCGGTCTGTCCAGCGGCGGCTAGGTTAGGAGCGAACCAGACTGGAGGCTGGAGCGAATGAATTGGGATTTTTCCTGCTGTCGATCGATATGGGAGGCGCTCGTTTGGGCCGCGAGCCTGCTATAGGGCCTGCCTTGCACTTATGTTATTGGCCCATCCAAATTGAAACATTTTTCTTCATTTTTTACATTGCCTGCTCGTGCGTTGGGACGAACAAAACTAGCATGGGCCAACCTGGACGACTCAAACTAGGTGCACACTTTCCAGCCACCTGAGGCGGCCGCCCATACCAGCCCCTATGGTGGCGTCGCCCCTTTTTGCGTGTATGATTGGATAGTGAAAAATATTCCAGTGGCGCTTTTGATTTACCCACAGAATGGTTGAATTGCTTGTTTCTATGAACTGAGTTCGCCAATAATGTGAAGGATGCCAGTCTTTTCATCCTATTGTAGATTGGTTAGATCTCGATATGCCAAAAGTAATCGCATGAAATATACAGTAAAAGCCAGTGTGATGTGTTTGGCTACAACTAGTCTGACTACACGTCCTCATATAACATATCAAGGACGCACCATCTTACCAGATTAACCATTCGACTTACCCATACAGTGTGGGAAGAAATAAGTATTGGGACTGCGTATCCAAGCAATTGATGCCATGGACTCCTTCATACAACCTTGTAAGCGAAAAAGAAGTTGCAGTGTGCCTGTACAAAGAACTAGCATAAGTTCAGTTACCCGCTTCTCGGAATTTTAGTTAGCCACTTATTGCAAAATTGTTCAATTACGTTGCTTGTCTTAATTTAGTTTGCTACTGATTACATAATGGCACAGCCTGTTAATCATATTGTAGACTGCGCTTATCTATGTGTTTGATACTTACTATTAAGAATTACATGTGTGCCTTAACTTAAATATCTACTTGTTTATTTAACTGCTTTGCTGCTGCAACAGCGGGTTACAATGATGTTAATAACTACTTTTCAGCATCCAATTGAAACTCTTTAATTCCTTGTTTGTTTAACTGGTTTGCTGTTATAACTCCCAGTTGAGATGTTTTGCTAACTTCAACTTTTCTGAATCCAATCAGAACTTTAATGGCAAAACAGGTTAGCCCAAGATCAAAGAGCGAGGTCCCCATGGACGTTGCATCATCCCATAGCAGTGGCACCGGCCCAATCGTGCATTATGAATTGCCAACTGCTGATGCTCTAGAGGCTAAACTAGTGGTAGAAAGAGATTCTGCTTCTGCACTTAGAGATGAAGTTGACATGTTGAGGAAGCAAACAACACAATCACAAGCAGTACTCAAGACAACCATTAAATATTTGGTGGATTTCAAAATGAAGCAAGCTGAGACTGACCAGATTGTTAAGGTCCTGAAGGAAAAAAGGAAATTAAATTCATACTTGGTAAATCAAAGGTGAAATGTTCTTTCCATAGTTGAATAACCTTTGTGTTGTCTGTTCATGTAATCAATCAAACCATTTGTTTTAGAGATCATGTAATAATTGTTTTTTTGTTTTTTTGTTTGTAATTTTATTTGAGCACAAGTCTGTATTAATTGATAAGACTCGGAGACATTTCATTTGGATTGCTGTGCCAGACCTACAAATATGCCAATCGGGCTGAATGTGCATTCAGCAATAGTAGTATAGATGGACCATAAGTGGCACGCATCGGAAAGGGCCAAGATGCTGGCTAGAAAAAGGATGTTGTTGTAGCCAAAAAAAGTACAGCGGCCTGGCTTATGTATGTTAGTTGATATTATTGATCCATATACTCTATAAGTGTTTATATGTCTGTTAGTTCCATACATTCTTGGTTGATTGACTCGGTATTTGAATCTTGATACATCGCTTGTGTACATATCTAAATGGGAGTACACATTATGCTGCGTGTGACATTTGAGTTGGACATGAAGTGTTCCATATATTCGAATTCACCTTAAACCGGATTCTAGTTTCTGAATTTGAGTATCAGCATTTGTAAACCATATTCATATATGACAGTGGAATACATCTTTGTCGTCCTTTTGAAGATATATAAAAACACATAGAATGATTTATAAAGATTCATATAGGAATACAAAATGGATTTGAATTTAGTTGCCAGGGTAAACGTGGATGCTTATTGTCCCAAAATTCGAAAGAAACAGCAAAATGTCCACTCCCACATCGGCTGCCCGAAGCCAAGTGTTTGGGAGATGGAAATTACTGTCTACCCATTACACGGACAATCTATCAGCCCGATTTCCACTTCTCTAAATAGGGGTAGGTTAGTAACTTCAATTAGACATGACACGACCGCCTCTGAGCCCATTCCGACACGGTGGGCGTCAAACATGGGCGGCAAAACTCATTTGATTCAAGCTCGTCCGAAAGACCTCTGTTTCTCCCTCCATTCCCCATTCATACACGGTGGGCGGAAAAACACCCTCTCCTCGTCCGAAATAGATGTAGGCTAATATTTTAAATAGGGGCAGATGTGTAACTTCCGTCATACATGACACAACCGCCCTACCTGTCAGCCCCGTTCATACACTGTGGGCGGCAACACACCCTCTCCTCGCCCAAAATAGTTACCGGCAAATATTTGGGAGATGTGAGATTACCGTCCTATCACCAACCGACGAGACGTCCAAATTTGAAACGGGGGATAAGTTCGTAACTTTCCCATATTTCAGACAGGCGCGTCCCAAAAACATGGTTCCCCGTACCACTCCCTCCATTTTCCCATTCATACATCATCCGCGCTAGAACACCCCATTCCCACACCAGCCTCCGTCCACCACCCCATCCATCGCCGCCATCCTCCACCACATCCATCGCCACCGTCCTCCACCATGCCGGAGCGCCTACCAAGACCGCGTCATCCACTGCTAGAGATGGACGTTTCTCATCCACGGCGACAGACCAATAGCCTTGCATCGCGTCCTCCCGCTTCATCGACATTGTCGTCCTCTTTGCCGGGGCCGCTCACACGACCTTCTCTTCCACCGCAACGGGACTTATCCCCCGATGCACCCGTCTACCGTCCCAGATCTACTTCAACGCCACCAACAGCCATCGCACCCCCGATGCCTACACGGCACCGCAAGAGAGGTGGTACTTCATATTTCCTCAACTTTTTGATCTCAACCAGAATATAGATCTTAACTTGGTTACTCTACTTTCTTTTCATCTCTTAGAATTTATTTCTTAGTTCGAAGCAAACAATGGATGCTAAATATCATTTCTCCGGTTTGCAGCTTCAAATCTGCCATGGCACAGCCATAATACGGTTTAATTGATCATGCTTAGGGTTTAATGGATCATGTTGGTTCTGTGGTGGTTTCTTTAATAGAAATCGGAGGGGAAACCCTCTTTTGCTAGAAAATATATGCTTAGAGTTTCCCCCTTTTATGATCACTATACGATCAGAATAAATGCTTCGTGTCATAATAACACTGCTCCACCCATCAAGCTAAACAAGCTTAGTTGTTCAAATACGAATATGATATTACTAAAACAGAGTTGTTTAATTGGTCAGCTAAATGTTCCTAAATTAGTTTCGAAAATGCATGTTCGACGCTCGGGTGTGTATCTCTGTGTGTGGTCTGGTTAGCACGGTTGGGGAGGTGAACTTTGCATATGCAGGGGTTTATAGGGAGACACTCTCCAAGTTGAAACCACAATGCATTCCATAGATAATTTGACTACTTTTTATGTTTTCATGAATCTCAGATTCTGAACAGCATCATAATGATTATGAGCTTGCGCGCATGAAAAGAATAAAGAAGAACAATGCCATGACTGTCAAACTTGGCATTAAGGGACTGAAATCAAGTCTGGATGCAATGCAATGCAAACACTCTCCACCTACATATTCATGCTCAGAATATGATCCTAACAGTGATTCTGAGCTAGAGGGAGACCTAAGTCAATGTAGCTCCCTATCTTATTCACCCATCAAGGTACTTGCTCTAACTTTCCAAGGTTACATTGCTCGCACATATCTTGAAACTGATGCTTTGCATTTCTTCTACTTTGTTGAACTGCCATTAGCTTAGTTTACACATCGTGTATGTGAATACGTCCTGCCTATCCATTTGCAGTACATATTCCATCTGTCATCATACCATATTTATCCATTCAAATGTTGTTCTTGTGTATCAGATGTTCAAAAGGAAGAGGGTGATTGCTGATCGTGGAGGAGCACAAGGAAAGTATTTGGAAAAGGTAGTGGCACCTGATAAATCAAATAGCCCATTAGGTGTAGTTGCAATATCACCCGACCCACAAAATACCCCAACTCTAGCAGACTCTAGCCCTACTACACTGGTCATTTCTGATGCCCCAACTCAGCAGACCCCAACTGCAGCAAACAGTATGATTATGCCAGTTGACATAACACCAGTTGTATGACGCAAAACCCCCATTCCAGCAAAGAGTACACCAAATCCAGTTGCCAAATCCCTTTTCGAACCAGAGAGAGCCCCAATTGCAGCAAATAGGATCCCTATTCCATTTCTTCCCAGTTTAGAAGACGAAGCTTATGTTGTTGTCAAGAACTTTGTGCGCATCTTTCCTTCATGGAAAGATTATACCGCAGACACAGAACAATTTCCAGTCTTCCTCCGCAACTTACGCGTAAGTAATGTACTAATGTTATTCATGGTCATTACTGCATATGTTTCTGCTGAAAGAAGACACAAGATTTCATTCTTTTAAATTGGCGAGGCGCAAACTGGATTGTGATGACGAGCAAGGGTTGGTTGCGCTTTTCAAGCACTCGTTGATGAAGTATCGTTCCTACCTGCGGCAAGCGCACTTCGATGGAAAGCCTCTAAACGAAATTTCTGTAAAGTCTCCGGTGCTACATTTATCCGACGGTGACTGGAATAATCTTGTTACACACTGGTCTCGGCTACAGCGTAAGGTACTGTCTATGATATCACATCACAATTTGAACTACATTTCTGCATTTTCCTTAATGTCTCACTTGTATGAAAACTGTTAGCAGAAGAACATTCGTTCTCAAGGGACCACAGAATCTCCCAACTATACTGCACACTGCATTGCTCTTGTGAGTACCTCTTGCACTGTATGACCATACTTACTTTCATAGTTGTTTGATTATGTAACATCACTTCACATGTTAGCCTCGTAATCATCCATTTGGTGGACATTATAAGATCCGTATGGACTCTTACATAAATTTAGAATCAACCCAATGCTTTTGAAGAGGTTTAGCTCTGCAGTCCTCTTGTAAGTACTGAACATGGTCTATCACTGTACTTACATTAACAGCTACTCCCTCCGTCCCATAATATAAGAACGTTTTGTACAGTACACCAGTGTTCAAAACACTCTTGTATTATGGGAAGAGGGATTGGTTCATTTTGTAGCATTCTGCATCTTATCTCCCTCGCCCACCATTTACTAAAAAAGATCAGATCTATATTTAATCTTACCAACAAGTAGAATACACAGACATTGTGTCCTATAACGCTTGTACTTCCAGGGATTGGTAGTTGATTATGTAGCATCAATCTGCATCTTATCTTCATTATCCTCTATCCCTTCCGGTATTATCATATCTACAATTACTCTCTACAAAATGTAGAGTACATGCCATGCTTATGAAGACGATTCTGTGCTGAAATTCTTGAGTTATCCTTCCCTTGCCATGGACAAGGGCATTATAAAGCCGGTGTTAACTGTTAATGTAAGTCAGTCCTTCTAAAGCCTTTATCCTCAACTGCTGTTTAATTTGCTCATACTCCCTATCGTTTACTGCTGTTTAGTTTGCTGTTTCTACCAAAATGCATGTTCGTAAGAACCGTAAGTTCTAAGTTTTACTTGTAAAACCAAATTCCTTATTCATACCATGCACATTACTTAATACTCCCTATATGTATGCTTGTTTTGTGGATCTATAATCCAGTGTGTGGTGAAGCAGCCCACGTTTGCACCTTGTCATCTCCTGTTTTATCTTACTGATGTGGCTGATGATATGAACAACATGCCATGCACATTATCCAAAATAGATACAATGATTTTCTTTGCCCTTCATCTATGCTTGTTATGTTGACATGGTAATCCAGTAGTGTGGTGAAGCTCCCCGCATTATGAACAATGCCAAATTATGCTATTGATATTTTGAACATACTCTTTATTTTCTAATTTGAAATTGGATAGAATTGACAGAACAATTACCATCTTTGTTTATACACGTGTAGAACCTGTCATCTCTCTGCTTTGTTTCAGGGTGATATGCTTGATGGCATGCACAAGTCTGCTGAAGGCTGTGAGACAAACCCAACATATATTGCAGCAAAGAAGGCAAAACATCTTGAAGATAGCGAGACAACCCCAAAGTCTTGTCTTGATGCAGTGTTCAAGTTACTTGAGACTAACAGTCAGACAAGCTCACAGAATTTGTTGTCTGAATCAGTTCGACTTCTTCAGTCCCAAGTTCTAGCAGAAAGGCATTCTGCAACTCAACTTCGACTTGAAATCCTCTGTGGAGAACACCAATGAGAACCTCATCGCTAAACAGCTACACCTGGAAGCTATGACCGACATGCTAGGCTGGTCTCACAGCCTTGCTCAGCAGCTTGCGCAGTAGTTCCCCCGAAAGGCTAACCTTTCTTGAACTATCTTGGAAGTGGTCTCGGTTCAGTATTATTTTGTTACGCTGCAATGGTGCCTAGTTTTTGTAATATGCTTCTTCGTTGTGCTTTATGATCACTGGTGGCGAATTTTGATGCCAAGTGGATGTAATGTACCTTAAATCCTTTATTGTGTAGGGTAGGTTTATTCTTAGTTACTATGCCGTAATTTCTTTATTGTATAGAGTAGGTTTGTTCTTAATTCCTACTAGTTACGCAGCAGCCCGAAATGAACCCCGGCCCATGATTGTGTGAATCAAATCACGGGCTTTTAACAGGCCAAAATTGTCCGGGTCCTTGTTTCGTCCAATTAGATATCGGCTGCGAGCAGGCCGGATGCAAACCGGGCCGTAGTTAGGCCCAACTATATGACGAGCTTTTAACAGGCCGAATTTAATATAGGGCCGAAATGTTAAACGGGCCCTTAACAGGCCAAAACTAATATCAGGCCGAATTACAAAGTGGGCCTTTAGCAAGTGGGCCCAAAAGCATAGTGTCCAGTTGACGGGCCGATTCTGATATGGGCCATAATTGATCCCAAAGCCTCTTAAAGGGCCGGACCTAATCTGGGCCGTAATTTGGCCCAGAACGTGGTAGGCTTTTAACGGGCTGGATCTCATATGGGCCACAATTAGGCCCGAGCGTGGCAGACCATTAATGGACCGGATGAAATATGGGTCGGCATTTGGCCCAAAATATGGCAGCTAGTTAATGTGCCGGCCTACTAGGGTCCTCAAAATCCTGTGGGCCTACAGCTAGACCAGCCCATTAATGTCGGCGAAATCTCGTGGGCCTTTAGCTGGGCTGGCCCATTATGACCTGCAAGAATCTTGTGGGCCTTTACCTGGGCCGGCCCATTATGGCACAAAAAAGTCTCGTGGGCCTTTACCTGGGCCGGCCCATTATGTCCCGCAAAATCTTGTGGGCCTTTAGCTCGGCCAGCCCGTTATGGTCCGCAAAATTTCGTGGGCCTTTAGCTGAGCCGGCCCATTATGGTCCGCAAAATCTTGTGGGCCTCTAGTTGGGCCGGCCCATTTAAACTTGTTGGGACGTGCCACGTGTCGACGTATCATAGGCGCCTTCTATCCAGTGAGTGGATGACATCTGTCCCGACGATGAGCCGACACATGTTTCCTCTAGCCAATGATGATTTTACACGTGGAAAATCCCCATTGGTCGGGGTTGTTAATGGGTTATCGGATCCAAAACCCGACCCAATAGCTTAACAGCGTTCCATTACGGTGGATGCCACATGTCGGTCACCCTTGACGAAAGCACTTTTGTGACGCGCGATTTATCATCATGGAAGTGGACACTTCCGCGATGATAATTTTGGTAATGTCATGGAACACTTCTACGACAGCACAGGTATGACTATCTTGATTCTATCATAAATTTGTCATGGATGTACATGCATGACAAAAAAAGCGACCTACTGTGACAAACACGTACCATCATGGAAGTGTATTTTTTTGTAGTGATATGTCCGGATCTTCCTCATATCCGGGGTCAAGATCTGGGTTGCGATTCTCAGGCTGAGGGGCGGGGTCATGGATCCCTTCGACAGCTTTTCGCCATTCCTGTCATAAGCAGAGAATATACTGCCTGTAAAAAATGATTCAGGGGCTGGAGTAAAATAGTGGAGCTGAAGCTTACCCAGCGGGAAGGATTATACATGGAAAATCCGTCTCGATGTTGGAGACGGGTGAACTCCTCTTTCTCCCCTTTATATAGCTCGGCCAACATTTTGGCGAGGGCGGTGGGGGTCTTCGGGCCCTTCCGACCATAGCATGAGGCGTCGTCTTCCCCGTTATAATGCCACATGGGCAGCCCTCTGTATTGGAGTGGCTGGACCTCCCGCGCTATAGAGGTCGCCATTACCTCGACTATTGACAATCTGGACTGGTCAAGCGTCTTAATCTTGCCCAGCAATAGGCTGATCTCTGCACTATCCTCTTCCTCGAGGACGCTAGCTATGGCGTTTCTTCAGCGGAGCACTTGAAAATTCGGGGAGGCCCATACGGACGGGGTCGGGTAGAGCAACGTCGTCGATGTAGAACCATTCGGAAGGCCACTCTTCGGAAGCTTTTTTCGGCGTGCCGGACAAGTATCTGGTCCCGGCAATGCGCCACACTTCGGCGCCTCCCACTTCAAAAATTGACCCACCTTGATTACGAGGGCCGAGGCAGAAAAGTCTTCTCCATAAATCGAAATGGGCCTCACAGCCCAGTAATAGCTCGCATAGAGCGACATAACCCACAATATGAAGGATAGAGCCGGGAGTGAGACTGTGCAGTTCGAGGCCATAATACTCCAGCAGACCTCGGAGGAAGGGATGGATTGGAAATCCAACACCTCTTAATAAGAAAGGGACGAAGCACACTCGTTCTCCCGCAGACGGATTGGGGAAATCCTCCGCATGAGTTTTGCCATTAAAGGAGGCCAATCCTGCTCGGACGGGAACCAGGTCCGTGGGGGGAAGAAAGCCCTGTGTTTGCAGCTTCGCAAGTTGGCTATGGGATACGGAACATCTCTCCCAATCACCCTTCTTGGAGCCGTGGGGACGAGAGGAAGAGCCGGGAGCGCTAGCCATGTTGGGGTGGTTTTTCTTAGCAAGCTCTGAGGATTTTTCGCGTGGTGTGGAATGGATCTAAGATCTATTCTCTTCAAATAGGCACCTTTGTGATACAGTCAGGGTGGTATATGTAAAAATACCCTGACCTCTCGCATTCGCTTGACACGTGGAAATTGAAGTTGTTGATGCACAGAAGCCGATGAGTACAACAATAAATGGAAAGCCGAACACACTACTCAGAAGTCATTGATGGTGGAACCCGCCTTGCAATGCCGAAGATAATCTATGTGCCAAACACCTCATCATTGAAGACTGGTTCGGGGGCTACTGAGGGAGTCCTGGACTAAGGGGTCCTCGGGCGTCTAGCTTGTTAGCCATGGGCCGGACTGATGGGCTGTGAAGATACGAAGACCGAATTCTGCACCCATGTCCGTATGGGACTCTCCTTGGTGTGGGAGGCAAGCTTGGCGACTGGATAGGAGATTCCCTTCTTTGTAACCGACCTTGTGTAACCCTAGATCCTTCCAGTGTCTATATAAACCGGAGGACTTAGTTCGGATAGCAGAGATTCATTATCATAGCCATACAAGCTAGACCTCTAGGGTTTAGACATTACGATCTCGAGGTAGATCAACTCTTGTAATACTCATATTCATCAATATCAATCAAGCAGGACGTAGGGTATTACCTCCATAGAGAGGGCCCGAACGTGGGTAAACATCGTGTCCCTTGTCTCCTGTTACCATCGACCTTAGACGCATAGTTAGGGACCCCCTACCCGAGATCTGCCAGTTTTGACATTGACACCTACTGCTGTAGTTTACCTTTGTCCGGGCCAGTTACGGACCAAGCCACGAGGTCTTGAGTTCCGGAGGACCCCGCCGATCCGCCCGAGAGGGCCTCATGAGAAGCGAGCGTTAGCCATGGAAGGACGTGTGTGCAGCACGCGCGCGCCGTGCCCAGCCACCGCTCGCGAGGAGCTCGCAAGGGGGGAGGCAGCAGGGGTGAACCCCGAACCAGGGTAAGGAACCAAATCGCAGGAAATCGCACAAACGAGAAAAGGCAACCCCCTGCGCTTATCAACGAAAATTCAGCTTCAACTTAAATCCAAAGCCAGAAAACAGGGCTACAAAAAGAGAGATTGAAAGCAAATGGCTGCGTTCGGCACCTAGTCTAGTCTTCTTGTCTTCTCACCAGCGCGGAGCTAAGTGCCGTCACTAGTCGTGGGAGGGAGCCCCCGAGGCCCATGGGCAGCGCTCCTGAGACTCCGGGGCGTGTACAGCCCCACTCATTATTACGTGAGAGTGTCACGAGCGGAGATCTTCATAGGCGCGAGCCTTACTTCATATCGCCAGACGAGGGCCCCCCTTGCGCCACCCTCGACCACCACTGGGGGCGACCGGCAACCAGGACGACACTAGGGGCAAAGGGGATGCCAGCGGCGCCCTCGGCGACCACGGGTCCTCTACCGGGGGAAGGCTCGCCGGCACCTCCCCGGCAGAGGGCCTACCTCTGGGGGATGTCTTGCTCCGTGCGATGCGGGGAGGGGCCTTGCTCCTGGCTCCTCCCCGACAGCCCCCAGTGCGCTCCCCCTGGTGGAAGGGGGGCCGCCGTCTGCCGGTGTGACCTGATCCTCCTGCGACCAATGGTTAGCGTAAGCTTGCTCCTGAGAGATTAGTGGTACCCTGTAGTTGTTGTTGCTGGCATGGTTGGTGAGGCTTCCAGGAGGCTCCTGGAAGGCCACAGTTTCTAGTGCCTCCTCCTCCCAGCTCGGCTCGAGGAACAAGCTGGGGTCGTCTTCCAGCGTGTACTCCTGGTCCATCATGCGGGGTACGTAGGCCTCCGAGGCCGCCGCCTCGAAGACCTCATCGTAGTGCCCCACGCTCAATGTCGCTCGGCCAAGCGCACCGCCAGAGGTTGGTAAGGCGGCATCCCATCGGGGCCATAGGCGGCGACGCTCGTACCTGAGCTCGTTGGAGGTGGCGGGGGTGCGATTGGGCGTCTGGTGCCGTTGACCACGCCGGTATTGATGGAGCTCGGAGGCGCGCCTGAGGGCGCGCAGGCACGACGAGGCCTGCCATGCGATCTGGCCGCAGCCTGAGGTGTAAGCAGAGAGCAGAAGGGAGGCGCTCCCGAGGCTGCGGTGTCTAGTAGCTTGGCGACGCGCTCCAGCAGCGCATCCCGGCCGCTCTCCATCAGCCGGCATCGCAGCAGCTCGCGAGCCACCGTGAGCGCGGTCCTCATGATTGCTTGTTCCCGTCGGGTGTTCGGCGCCATGGCCGCGGCGTGGCTTGAATCCCTTGCAGCTGCACGTACTTGGCGTGGAGTAAGGGTGGATGGCGCGTGACCGCGTCGCCCGCGCCCTGCAGCGCCTGGCGGTGCACGTGCTGCCTGGGGCCCGAGGTTGAGGTCTTCTTGGGCAGGCAAGGCCGCCCGGGCCGGCCAAACTCCCCATCGGCCGACGTTGGTCCTTGGGTTGCTGGACATTGGAGCTGCGGAGTGTCGGCGGATCAACTGGCAGAAGGAAGACTCCGACGCACCCCTACCTGGTGCGCCAAATGTCGGATTTCGGGTTCCTGCAAAACCCTTGAGGTTTGAACACTGGGGTGCACACGAAGATCTCTCCCCCCTCTAACTTGCGCACTCAACGATCTCACTGCCTAGCTTGACGGACCCAAAGAACACGAGACATAAGATTTATACTGGTTCGGGCCACCGATGTGGTGTAGTACCCTACTCCAGTGTGGTGCGGTGGATTGCCTCTCGGGCTATGGATGAACAGTTACAAGGGAAGAACAGCCTCCTGAGGAGAGGTGTTCTTGTGCTTGGTGAGCTTGTGTGGTTGAGGATGATCTAGATCCTCCTCCTAGCTATGGTGGTGGCTAGTCCTATTTATAGAGGCCCTTGTCCTCTTCCCAAATATTGAGCGGGAAGGGATCCCACAACAGCCAATTTGAAGGGGGACAACTAGTACAAGCTATCCTGACAAAAGTAGTCTTCGCCTGCCAAAGGCTCTGGTAGTGACGCCGTTTTCGGCTCCACGGTGACCTCCGCCCTGTCGTCCTGTTGGTCTTGGTCTTGTTGCACCGATATGGAAACCTTTGCCTGATGCCTCGGGACTCCTCGCCTGCGCTTGCCCCTTTAGCACCAAAGAGGAAACAAGGACACTGTGCTCGCTGGCGCCCGCCTGGTCTCGATCGTCACGGCTTACGTCATTGGAACCTCGCGAGGCTCGCCTCGCCTTGATCTCTCCGCCCCTCGCGAGCCATCTTGGTGAGGCCACCCCTGAGGAGGTCTTGCATCGTCTGCCTCGCGAGGCTTGGCCCCTCGCGAGGGTCTTGGGTGTTCGCTGGTGAAGATGGGTCGTACGGGGCCGCTGGAGGAGCCATGCTGCGGGCCGCATGCAGCCAAGTCTGGGGACCCCTGTTCCCAGAACGCCGACAACGGCGTTACATAGATCACCCATGCTTTTATTATACTAATAGTTTTGAAAGCTTAGCTATTACATGTGAGGGATTTATTTCCTGCTAGTAGGTTGAACTATTTTTACAGTAGTGGCGAATAAAACAGTGATCAGGCGTAGAGTCAGCATTCAGAAAAATATTGCCTGAGGAGAGACTTACTATCCCCAAGTGCAGGAAGTAATCATAGCACTTTTCAAATAGAAGTAGAATTATATGAGTGTAAATACTCGTAGGAGCTAAAAGTAGGTTCAATCTCAAGTGTGTATACCACTTACACGACTATCCTTGCATTTTAGACTCTCTAAAACTAAGATACTTCATAAAAATGGTTTTAAGGAGGTAGCTAAAGTACTTAATAAGACAAAAATATTTGTTAGGTGTTAGTCATGAAAGATTGCAAGAATGAAAAAGTGAGCTTGAATGTGTGGTGGTTGTCATGAATCTAGTGATATCTTTGCAAGTGTTCCTAGCAATTGGCTATTTATAATATTTATGGTTGTTTTTCTTATTTATGGTTGATTTTCTTATTTTATGAACAAGTCTAATAGCAACGCAAAGACACGTCTCAATGCCCGGTAATTACCATGAAATTTTACTAGTTGCAACCATAGCAACTTGCTCATGTATTACCATAATAGATTATACACACTTATTTTACCTTTGCTTGATTGGTAGAGTAGCACGGGGGACAAAATCTTATGAAAAACATCTAAAGCTCGGCTGATGAGGACATGACTACCTTGGATACGACCAAAAATATTGCATACATGCATATTTGTGAGGTGATTTCTAATGCAAACTATGCAACAAGTTATTTATATTACCCAGGATAAAAATACTTCACGGACTTTTCTGTCATGTCTAATTGCATGTGTATGGGACATTTGTACAATCCACATATGAAGATAAGGGGAAAAGAGATGTTTAGGTGTTGTTCAAAAAGTCCTCTCATGTAACTTTTGGGCCAAGAGAAAATAGAGTACAAGTCCCACACGGTCTGGACTTAGATTCGGACTGCACAGACATACTTGACTCAAAACACCAATATCTCTTTTATTCGGACTCCGAATTAGGTGATTTCTTTTTTTGTTGGAAATTTTATTTCGTGCACTTTCCAACCAATTGGATTCACCTTAAATTCGTCATGGGGCGTTGAGATATTGACGAAACAATCTGACACTACAACTGAATCCGAGTAAAACTACATGTCCAAAGGTGTTGCATCACCTCTACTTGGGCCCATGAGCCTTGTCGACCTAGGGTTAGTTTTAGGTTTCCTTGGGATGTCCTCCCACCTCCTTGGCCGCCACCCCTTGCTCCTATATAAGTAGATCAATCTAGTAGCTTTTTCCATGGGATTTGTTTAGTTAAAAGTTAGCCATTGCAACTTCTTGTACTTTGTTTGTGTCCTACGACCATACCAAGACTACTTTTGGATCCCCATATTTATCAATACTTCATCTATATTTGCAATATTCAAATTGCATTATCATATTCTTGCTTGTTCTTTGATTGTGTGCAGGAATAGACCTTCGTGGTCAGGCTGACCATGCTTCCAGCATCATCAATAACCTCAAGAGATTGCTTTAGTGATTGCTAAGGTGCAACTTCGTGCGTGTTTGTAGTCGGATCGTCAAAGTTGTCTCCACCAAATTGATAGTTACCATCTCATCGATAGATTGGGACCCTCACCTCTATCAAGTGGTATCAGTTCTTAGGTTGCTCGTTGAGAATTTCTAGTTATCCATAGATTAGATTTATTTTCTTACCTACTGTCCAAGAAAAGCCATAAAAAGTTAGATATATTCATTCTTTGTCCAAACCAGTCTGAGCCATTGTAATATTCGTTTCATTGCTTGCATTATTGAATTATCGGTTGCATCACCGTGTCGAGTTGCTGGTCTTAGTGTCTAGTCCTTTAGAGTTTTGAGTTCTGTTCACATTAGTCACGTCACCGCTGCATCATCATCCCTTCCACTATCGAGCACCGGCATCCATCCGTTTTCACCACGTGCCCCCCATCATTCATTGTCATAATCATAGTTGAAGTCATTCACATCTTCGCTTGATCCACTCTACATCTTATCTAGTTTGTTTCGAAAGAGGGAGAGAGAAACAAAGATAGAGAAAAATAGAGAGAGAAAAAAGTTAGAAAAAAAGAAGAGAAAGAAAAATAATAAAGTGTGAGAAAAAAGAGAGAAGGAAAAAATATGGATCTATCTAGACTCAATATCATACCTGAATTTCAGATTGGAATCTGTTTTGCACAGTGTTCAGTAAAACAGGCTTATCTTTTTCATACGAAGTTTGTTTTGCCTCCACAAGTACTCAAATTAAAGCTAGTGATGAGCCAATCTGAATAGTTGCAAAAGCTAGTTCAATATTTGACACCTCAAAATCGTGTTTAGGTCTTTTTTCCCTCTGAAGTTTGCGAACACAAGTTATTCTAGTTTTTTCAGGCCAGTTTTAGAATGTTTTAACTCCTCATATCAACTTGGAATTGAGTGAATCTTTTTTAGTTGGAAAGCTTGAGTCAGTAGCATTTCGTAGAAAAATTATCACAAAATTGACACAAATTTTTCCAGAGGAAAGTTGGAGAGAGAGTTGTTGGTATATCCTGCTTGGCAGTTTTTTCTCGTCATTATCTTTACTACCATTGTGATCTTCACTTATATCTTGTTGTCCTGAGCTACTTCATATCCTCTATTGATGCTACTTGTGCTACTTCATATCTTGTTCTAGGCTTGCATCTCTTGTCCGGTCTAGCCTAGGACCAGCACAGTGTCGTCGTTAAGCGTTTATTCAACATTGCATCTCTGAATTGATTATTGCTAATCTTTTGCTACCATATATTTAATCCTTCCAAGCTCCTCATATTTCTACATCGTGTATACATACGTTTCCCTGGAAATCGCTTTACTCAATCTTCAAAATTATTTGACACTGCTGGTTACCTGTCACCACCTGATGGATGGTAAGAACTTGTAAGATATTGATATTTGCTTTAGTGTGAGAGCTTTATGACCACATCCTATTAGTTCATAGGAACATTATGCTCTAATTTTATTTTTCGTTTCTACTAATCAAGAAAAGTTCCGGAGACAGAAGTTCTTGGACGACGGATACATCTTCACCATCACGAGAGGTGGGACAAGACACACAAGCACATGGTCAGGTTATCTCTTTACAGTCATTTGAGGGTACATTTAATCATGCTACTTATCTAGCTTGGGATCTTGAAGTAGAACAAGTTTTTAGTCACCATGATTTTTCTGAACTTGAGAGAGTACGAGATGCCACTGGAGCATTTACTAGTTTTGCTTCTATTTGGTGGAGTGTGCATTGTAAGAAAAACATTGATAACCAACCCACAACTTGGACATATTTGAAAGCTGTAATGAGACAACAATTTTTTCCTCCTTACTATCATCATGAATTGCTTCGCAAAATTAGAACAATTAAAACAAGGCAGTAACACTGTTCATGCTTACTACTAAGAGTTCAAATCTTATATGCATCATTGTGACATTGAAGAATCTGAGGATGATACAATGAATATATTTTTTGGTGGTTTGAACCATGATATTCGTGCAAGATTTTAGTATATTCCTCATTACGTTACTAGTATGTATGTTCACGCTTGTACCTTTGAGAAACAGATACAGGAGGATGCATTGGGTGACTACAACAACTACCATTCCAGTTCATGCTCACCACCACCGGTTGGTTCCTCCACCGTTCCACCTACTAGAGCAGTCACACCTCAGATTGTGAGCACGACATCATCTCAAGTGTATGGTACATTGTCATTGTCCATACCTACATCAGCTACATCTTTGCGACAAGGTAACAGTAAAGGTATTGATGATATAACTTCACATGAGAATGATGCATGCCTAGTTAACTTGAATACATCATGTGTTGTGTTACCTATTTATTTGAGCACACCACCTATTTTGGAGAATCGTGTTACTGTCATGAATGCGTCATGTTATCAAATAGGTGAAATACCAACAATTTTGAGTGCGCCAATTGAATTAACCGTTGATGCAAAAGAACCTTGTGAATCATGGAATAAATCTGTTTTGGATCAAATACATTTGAAAATAATTGTGCCAATGTTTAATCATTTTGATATGACCTCTAATTTTGGTGATGATTCTGTGTCAAATGACTTATTGCATGTTTCCTTATTTAATCATGCTGTAGCATGTAAATTTGATGCAAGTAAGGTTTATTCACCAATTTTGGGATGATTTAATGATGAACATTGTCAATCTTTTGATATGAATAGGAGCTTCACTTATATGTGCAAACTGAGTTGCAATATTATCATGCCTTCTACTTCTTTTGATTATATTTTGGCTTTATATTTTATGAACTATGGAAGTTACTCATCTATAGATGTGTCATATGTGCAAAAACCAAGGGAAGTAAAAATGGATGGCATATACATATACAACATGTACACCTTGCCTCTTTTCTTAGCCACATTTCAGATTAAGCAACGCCGAGGACAACTTTGCTTTCCAGATGGGGAGGCTGATGAGGACATGACTACGTTGGATACGACCAGAAATATTGCATACATGCATATTTGTGGGGTGATTTCTAATGTAAAATATACAATAATTTATTTATGTTATCCAGGACAAAATTACTTCATAGACTTTTGTGCCATGTCTAATTGCATGTGTATGGGTAATGACCCACAAGTATAGGGGATCAATCGTAGTCCTTTCGATAACTAAGAGTGTCGAACCCAATGAGGAGCAAAAGGAAATGACAAACGGCTTTTAGCAAGGTAATTTCTGCAAGCACTGAAATTGTCAGTAACGAGTAGTTTGATAGCAAGATAATTTGTAACGGACAAGTAACAATAACGGTAAATAAAGTGCAGCAAGGTAGCCCAATCCTTTTTGTATCAAAGGACAGGCCAAAACGGTCTCTTATAATAAGCAAAGCGTTCTTGAGGGCACACGGGAATTTCATCTAGTCACTTTCATCATGTTGGTTTGATTCACGTTCGCTACTTTGATAATTTGATATGTGGGTGGACTGGTGCTTGGGTGGTGTTCCTACTTAAAAAAGTCTCCCACTTATGATTAACCCCCACGCAAGCATCCGCGACTATGAGAAAATTATTAAGATAAAATCTAACCATAGCATTAAACATATGGATCCAAATCCGTCCCTTAGGAAATAGCACATAAACTAGGGTTTAAGTTCTATCACTCTAGCAACCCATCATCTAATAACTACTCCACAATGCATTCTCTTTGGCATAAAGGTGGTGATGTGTCATGTAGTCGACGTTCACATGACATCACTAAGGGAATCACAACATACATATCATCAAAATATTGAACACATATCAAATTCACATGATTACTTGCAACATGACTTCTCCCTGGCCTCAAGAACAAACGTAACTACTCACAAATGATATTTATGCTCAAGATTAGAGGGGTATTAAATAGCATAATGGGTCAGAACATATAGTCTTCCACCAAATAAACCATATAGTAATCAACAACAAGATGTAATCAACACTACCACCCACAAGTACCAATCTGAGGTTCCGGTACAAAGATTGAACACAAGAGGTGAACTAGGGTTTGAGAGGAGATGGTGATGTTGAAGATGTTGATGAAGATTGGCCTCCCAAAGATGAGAGGGTTGTTGGTGATAACGATGGCTTCGATTTCCCCCTCCGGGAGGGAAGTTCCCCCGGCTGAATCGCTCCATCGAAGGGCAAAGTGCTCCTGCCCAAGTTCTGCCTCGAGACGGCGGCGCTCCATCCCGAAAGTCCTCCCGTTATTTTTTCTAGGTCAAAAGACCTCATATACCAGAAGATGGGCACTGAAGGTGGGCTGGGCTGCCCACCACCCACCATGGCGCGCCTGGGGGCCCAGGCGCACCCTGGTGTCTTGTGGGCACTAGGTGGCCGCCCTCCGGTGGTTATTTTCTCCAATATTTATTAAATATTCCAAAATAATTCTCCATAAAATTCTAGCTCATTTGGAGATGTGCAGAATAGGTATCTTTGATGTAGCGTTTTCAAGTCTAGAATTCCAATTGACGGTATTCTCCCTCTTTGTGCAAACCTTGCATATTATGAGAGAAAAGGCATTAGAATTACTCCATAAAGCATTATTATGCATAAAAACATTATAAATAACATTAGGGAAACATGATGTGAAATGTACGTATCAACTCCCCCAAGCTTAGACCTCGCTTGTCCTCAAATGGAAGCCGATATCGAAAATCATGTCCACATGCTTTGAGAGAGAGGTGACGATAAAAAAAATATGAACATAGTAGCATCATGATCATTATTATAACAACAATAGTATCCATCATGAAACTTTATCATATAACTTCTATGAACAAGTAACAATGCATCACAACATCGAAGTAAAAAGCATAAACTTTATTGAAAACCAACAAACTATGTTCTCAATCAACTTTGCAACTACCACTACAGGAATTAGGAATGGCTGCCGGCAAAGGCACACATGGCGGACGACAAAGACCTTTGCTGTCAGCCAGCAGATGGCAAGACGTCCTGCTGAACAAGCTATGGCAAAGGCTTCTTTACCGTCAACTAGCGGACGGCAAAGAGCCTAGACGGCGCACGTGTCAGCTTAGGTCCATTAAGGGGTTAATAGCGTGCATTGCCATCGTCTAGCGGACGGCAAAGACCTTTGCCAATTTGCCGTCCGCCAGCGGACGACAAACAGCATTGAATCATTGTCGTCTGCCAGCGGACGGCATAGCGTGCCATGTGGCAACACCTGGGGGGCTGGCCTATTTGGTAGCTTTGCCGTCAGCCGGCTGACGGCAAATATTCAATGTTCTTTATCGTCCGCTGGCCGACGGCAAAGAATCCAAATAGCCAATCTACTGCCCTAGGTTGCACAGGTAGCTGACACGTGGCATGTTTGCCGTCCGCTAGCAGATGGCAAAGCTCGTTGTCGTCTGTCAGCTGACGGCAAAGAGTCTATATAGCCCCTGTTTTTTCTTGAATTCATTCAATTTGACAGAACTTCACACATAAGTATACACATATGAAAATACTTTCGACAAGCATATCAACACATATATATACCAAATCATATCCCTGCCATAAGGATGTGATCATCCAACACATATACATAGCAAATGGTTTCATCCAACACATCTACATAGCTAACATATCCAACAACAAGCATACAACGGTTTCATCCATACATACATATATAGGTAGCAAGTTTGACATTGTTCATCGTACAAAATCAAAACAAGAAGGAAGCATAAAGAGAAGAATAGACTCCATCAACACAAGATTCCTCATCTAAAGAAAATTGGGAAAGAAGCAAGTTAGAAGAAGAATAAGAAGAAGAAGACTAGCTAGAAAAAGAAGAAGAAGAAGAAGAAGAAGAAGAAGAAGAAGAAGAAGAAGAAGAAGAAGAAGAAGAAGAAGAAGAAGAAGAAGAAGAAGAAGAGGAAGAGAAGGAAGAAGAAGAAGATTTTTTTTCTATTTCTTTTTCTCCTCTCCTCTATTTTGTCTTCTTCTTCTTTTGACTAAGATAGGTTAAAATTCCATTTTATTGCTAATCTAGGTAAAAATGCTAAGTGTAGGTCATTTTAGAGCTAAGCTAGGTAAATCAGTCATTTTAGAGCTTACTAAGGTTATGATGTCATTTTTGAGGAAAGTAAGGTGAGTCTATATCATTTTGGATGTAACAAATATTATCATGCCATTTTTTAGGAAAGAAAGCTAAGTATAGCTCATTTTTTTCTAACTTAGGTAGTTATGCCATTTAGGAGGAAAGTAAGCTAAGTATGCACTTAAGCAAAACACTAGAGAAAACTTACCCTCATCACAACAAATGCGATGAAGATCGCAACTAAGGTAACAATTGATCCAATGGCATAATGATACCAAGCCTCATTATCAGTGGCATATTTTCTAATCTTCTTAAGCTTCAGGCACATTGCATCCATCTTCAAGAGCATTGCATTCATCTTCATCTTGTGATCATCGACGACATCGGCAACATACAACTCCAATGCCATCTTCTCTTCTTCAATTCTTTTAATTTTTTCTTTCAAATACTCATTTTATTTTTCAACTAAATTTAACTTCTCGACAAGAGGGTCAGTTTCAAATTTTGGTTCACATACCTCCTAGATTAAAATATCTCTTTGTCAACTTGATGGCCATAATTTTCATAAATGAGAAATGCAACTAATATTTATGAAAGAGAATTTACCACATTTGAATCATTAAGCGGGCGAGGGCCGACGGGGACGGACATCAAGACCATGGCACTATGTATAAGAAACAATCATACAAAGTAAGAAAAAATATACAAGTAACTATGTAAATCATACAATCATACAAGTAACTATATAAATCAAGTACAACATAAAAAATTGAATACCTAGTCATAATCTGGTTCGATAAATTCTTCGGGATCCATAAATGCATCATCATCATCATCACTATCAGTAATGACGTGCTCATCATCATCATCATTAATAAATGCATCATCATGAGGAAGGCCACCACTACGTAATCTGTCAAGCATTGACAGGTCATCCACAGCAGTAACCTCTTCTAGTTCAGGCTCTTCTTGTTCTGGCTGAGGGGTGAAGTCGGGTTCACTGTCACTGTCTACTTCAATGTTCTGGGGTGAAGTAGAGCGATTCTTAAAACGTTTTTTTGGAAAGACACGTTTCTTGGAAGAATTCTCCTTCATATGTGTCTGGGTTAATGTGAGGTTCGTAATCATCTTCATTGGGGGGAGGTGGTCTAACACGTGGCGGCACTTCATAAATGACATTCCAACCTTTGAGATTAGGATCACTTTGACAGGCCCACGGTAGATAGAAAACTTGGGTTGCCTATTGAGCCATAATATAGACATCGGGAACATCCAAATGGGTGCTTTGATTGATTTCCACTAGCCCTATATGTTCATGAGTCCTTCTAGTCTCCTTCGGCTGGAACCAATAACATTTGATGACTACGACATTTGGTGGGTTTGCACCATAGAATTGAAGTTCATAAATTGCTTCAACTCTTCCATAATACTTGGTATGTCCTTCGCCGATAGCAGAGACACAACAATTTGTCAGTCATATATAGCTCTTTGCCATAGGTACGAAAGCGATACCCATTGATGTTGTATTTGTCAAATGAACGGACCTTATAGTCAAAACCATTAGCGACTTGTCTCCGGCGTCCATAAGCTCTAAATTAGCCTACAAGTATAATACGAAAGGGATTTTTGCATTAGCCACAAATTAGATGAAGAAATGTAATTGTCTAATGGAGATTAGCGTTTGTTTTAACCAAGAGATGAAACCGGGATAGCCGCGTACATGCTTTGCCAGAAGCTCATACTCTTCGACGGAATCCTTTTGGATCACCACTCCATACGAGAATTTGGCAACGTATCGACTGTATCAAATTTATCCGGGAATAAGAGAAGTTCAAAGGAATAAGAAGTTGTGAAACAATGTACCAAGAACTTGCTCGATGTACGGCCGCACTTCTGTTAGGTTGGTGAAGATATACAATGAAATGATCTGCCATTCTTTGAAAACCAAGGTTAAGGAATTAGAAGCACCGGCTGGTGCGAGATTCCCTTTGAATATGTTGAGGTTGGATCCACCCTTTTTAGGTTCATCAACATTGTACTGAGGCTTCGGATTATGCAAATGACGATTTTTGGCTTCGTAGTGTGCTGTCATGAAGTTTGCCACCTCCTCAGTAATGAATGCCTCAGCCATCGATGCTTCAATTCTATGTTTATTTTTACATTTTGCTCATAGCGTCTTATGCATCCTCTCAGTGGCATAGCACCAACAATTTTGCACGCCCCCCCAACCTTGCCTCGGTTGGGAGATGCAAAATCAAGTGTTGCATTGGATTAAAGAAGCCCAGCGGAAAGATCTTCTCTAACTTGCATATCAACTCCGGCGCCAACTCTTCCATTTCTTCTAGTAGGCCAGGCGATAGTACTTTCGCACAGAGAACACGGAAGAAATAGCTCAGTTCTGCCAGTACTAGCCATTCATCCTCAGGGATGAAGCCATGCAACATCACCAGCATTACCTGCTCAATCCATATGTGCCAATCATGACTCTTGAGACCAAATATCTTCAATTTATCAAGACTCGCTCCCCTCTTTAGATTCGCTGCATACCCATTGGGGAACATAAAATGTTGTTGGACCCACAAGATAATTTCCCTCATAGTTGGCCTTCCAAGATTAAACCATGCCTTTGGCTTCGCCCAGTTTTGCTTTCCTTCCGGTTCTTTCATGTTTTGTAACGGCCTATCACATAGAGCCTCCAGATCGACTCTAGCCTTAGTATTATCCTTTGACTTCCCATATATGCCGAACAATGTACCAAAAAGTGCCTTGGCGATATTCTTCTCAGTGTGCATCACGTCGATGTTGTGTGGGCAAAGGAGGTCTTTAAAGTAAGGCAGATCCCACAAGCATGTCTTGTGAGTCCAGGCGTGTTTCGAATTAAATCCCTTGAAATACCCTGGATACTGTGGATCTGGCTCGAGAGCATTTAACTAATCCAGTGTCTCTTGGCTTGTCAACGCAGGTGGTGCAGATTTTTTGACAACTCTACCTCTGATGAAGTTCTTCTTGTCTTTCCTGAACTTATGGCGAGGATCTAGGAACTGTCTATGCATGTCAAAGCATGAAAACTTGCGACCGGCCTGAAGCCAACGAAACTCAAGAGCTCCTTGCGTGTGGGGCACGAGAACCTTCCATGCACACACCAGCCAATGAATAGCGCATACGCGGGCAAGTCATGCGTCGAGTACATGTACCAGACACGCATTATGAAGTTTCGTTTGCTAAAGGCGTCGTATGTCTTGAACCCATTATCCCAGGCTTCTTGCAATTCATCCTTCAGCGGCTGCATGTACACATTCATATTCTTCCCCTGATAGTTGGGCCCTTGAATTATCAACGTCAGGAAAATGTTCTTTCTTTGCATAATCTGTCCGGGAGGGAGATTGAGTGGAAAGACAAATACAGGTCAACAACTGTATTGGGCTATCGTCAGACCAAACACACTGAACCCATCCGTGTTGATGCCGACTCGAGGATGCCTCGGATCTGCTGCTTTGTCATCATGTAATGCATCAAAGCTCTTCCATGCTTCACCGCCTGATGTGTGCACCATTATCAGCTTCCCATATGCATCTAGTTGGGTTATTTTGACCGTTTTGTGCCATGTCATCTGTCTTGCTGTCTCCTCAACCATGAAAATATGTTGAAGTCTTAGTACGATTGGCATATATCGAAGAACATTAATGGGGATTTTGGTCTGCATCTTCTCACCCATACCGTTGTCTACCACAACATACCTGGATGACTTGCAAATGGGACAATAGTTCAAGTCCGCATACTGAAGCCGAAATAAGGCACATCCTTCCTCACAGGCATGTATCTTCTCATAGGGCATCTTAAGAGCACGGAGGATTTTGTCTGACTGGTACAGGTTTGTAGGTAGTACATGGCCTTTGGGTAGAAAATGTCCAAATACAGTCATCATTGTGTCATAGCATTCTCTTCCCAAGTTGAATTGAGCCTTCAAAGCCATTATTTGTGAAACGGCATCCAGCTAACAAAGCTCGGTGTGCTCTTGGATAGGACGTTTTGAAGACACCAACATTTCATTGAAGGCCTTTGCAGATTCCTCCATCTCATCATCCGAGTCCCAATCATCACCAAATTCTTGCACCATGTCTTGCATCCCAGTACCATGCTCGTCGGTGCGTCGACGAAGCACCTCAACTCTGGCACGTTGGGCAGACTCGCCATGAAATGTCCACACCATATAATCTGGCGTAAAACCCCACTTCTGCAGGTGTTTGCTCATTTCATCCTCTGTCCTCTTGTGCCAATTGTTGCACCCAACGTAGGGGCACCATGTTGTCCTCTGGCCATTTGCAAATGCGGCTCTCGGAAACCCCTTGATTTTTGTTAACCATTCAATGGTCATGTCTTTCTGACTAGTGTGACCAGTGTACATCCACGCACGATTAGTCATCTTGCCTAGCTACTGGACACATAAGAAATATATATATCAGCATGTATATATTCATCAGTTAATGGAGTTTGTCACTTTTATAACATCCATGCAACCTAGACGCTAATAGGTAAAGATAGGTCCTAATCCCACCTAAGTATGTGTAGATTGGGTTCATTTTCCCATGCTCTGCTCCGGATCCGACGCAAAATTTCGGCAGCACCTCACTGTTGTTCTCCTGATACACGTCCCGGCAATAAGCAAAGAGGATGTGTACCCGGAGAACAACAGGGAGGCACTGACGATATTCTGCATCGGATCCGGAGCAGAGCATATGGGAAAACGAACACAATCTACATATACTCGGGCTGTCCATGGATAACGTTGGACATTTCGAAAGAATCACGGTTGTAAATACGCAAATGCATGCATATTTATAGATGTAACCCTTTCGAACCGGAGACGCATAGTGGTCACGCATACTGATGATTGAAGACACCTATAGCTAGCAAGTTTCATCGGCACAAAGACCGGAACAAAGCAAATCAAGAGGGGAGGAGATGTCATTTGTGCTAACCCACGAACGCAGGGGCGGAGCTTGTCAAACACTAGACCCTCGCAACGACGAAAAAACTGCACATTTAAATCGAAAGATGAGTGTCATAGCAATATTTTTTCTGTCAACCTTACTAAATATTAACAATAGGACGGACATGTTAGGGGTTCCTCGGCATCGATAGAACCCTAAATAGCAAGTATCATTGGTTCAAGATACATGAGGCGCTCGACGTTGAACACTAGATCCACGTCCCACAAGTGATGCCGGCGCCCGGCGTCCTGCAACAATAGTTTTGGTGGCCAATGACGGTCGAACACCTTGGAAAATTTGTCTGGCAGCCACTGCGATGAGGATTAAAGCCAAGTTTTGAAATCTCAAACAACCAAACTGACTTGAGTCAGTTTGGGTGTTTCAAGTTTCAACACTTAGCTTTCAATCGTCATCTCGGAGGCTGCCAGACAAATTCGCAATGGTGTTCGATCGCCATCGACGCTGGGAATTGTTGTTGTGGACGCATGACCCCTGTGTCACTTGTGGTACGTGGATGTAGTATTCGACATCGACGGCCACATGTATCTCACATTGACGATACTTGCTATTTAGGGTACCATCAACACCGAGGAACCCCCTAACCCGCTCGTCCCCGGGTAAACTAAATTAGCATGCATTCAAACTAAACCTAAAGTAAACTAAAAAATAACAACAAATTTCACATGTTCAAAATTAAGCAGAAAATTAAACTAAACTAAACTAAACTAACTAAACTAGACCTAAACTAAACTAACTAAACTAAACCTAAACTAAACCAGAAACTTAACCTAAAATAAACTAAACTAAACCTAAAGTAAACTAACTAAACTAAACAAAACCTAAACAAAATTATACTAAACCTAATTAAAATCTTAAAAATAGAAAAAAGGTCTCACCTTGGGCCGGGGCGGCGGGGCGGAGCGGCCGGGGCAGCGAGGCAGGGTGGGCCGGCGCGGACGGGCATGGCGGCCGGGGTGGGGCCGGGGCAGCGAGGAGGCCCGGACTGGCACAGATGGGACGGGGCGGGGCAGCGAGGCGGCCCGGGGCGGCAGGGCGGCCCGAGGCTGCGCGGCGAGGCGGGGCGGGGTGGCCGGGGCGGCGACGCGGGCCATGGCGGCGACACGGGGCAGCTGGGGCGGGGTTCGAATGAGGGGAGGGAGAGGGAGGGGTGGGGCGAGGGCGTTTTGTTACATATAGGGCACTGCTCTTTGCCGTCTGCTAGCTGACAGCAAAGAACCTAGCTAACGGACGTTAGTTTGGCCACTTTCTTTAGCATCTGGTAGCGGACGGCAAATAAAGTGGCCATTAGCTGCCCCTCGCTAGCGACCCACCCTACTTCTTTGTTGTCCGCTAGCGGACGACAAAGGTTCTATGCCGTCAGCTAGCTGACGGCAAAGATGGGGCTGACGACAAACACTTTCTTTGTCGTCAGCTACTTCTTTGCCATCAGTTTTCTTCATGCTGATGGCAAAGAGGGTATTTGCCATCAGCTAGCTGACGACAAAGAACCGGCTGACGGCGAAGTTCCTTATTCTAGTAGTGTACAATTCATCATATTTTCAAGAAGGGTCACGTATCGGAGTCTTTTGCCAAGTCCACATACTCAACCATCATTTAACCTTCTATGATTGCTAACACTCACAACATATATACGGGAAAAAAGTTTCAACCGAACACATAGTAAGATCGGGGCTTATGGTTTCGCCTCCCAACTTATTCACCTTAAGGGTGATGTCAACAATAATAATGCATGCCTACTCATATCCAACTAGTTATATGTGCTAAGCTCTTTCCTCACCACAGGATGCTTGCCAAAGAGAAAAATAAAAAGGAATAGAGAGGAATACTTTGACTCTTGCATAAAAGTAAATACATAAAAGTAAAAGGTAGGCCCTTCGCAGAGGGAAGCAGATGTTGTCATGCGCTTTTTTTCGTATGCTCAATCCCTTAGTGCAAAAGAACATCACGTTATATTGCCCCTTATGATATCAACCTTTATTATGCAGTCTCTCGCTTTTATTATTTGCCATCACAAGTTCGTACAACGCTCAATTTTCTCTTACACTAAATGATCTTACACTTTTAGAAGCAATTTTTATTGCCTTATTGCACCGATGACAACTTACTTGAAGGATCTTACTCAATCCTAGGTAGGTATGGTGGACTCTTGAAAATAAGATTTGGGTTTAAGGGTTTTTGTATGCACAAGTAGTATCTCTACTTGCTGCGAAATTTTTGGCTAGCAAAGATGGGGGGCAAGCACCACATGTTGAAGGATCTATGACAATATAGAATATGAACAAACATAAATCATTACGTTGTCTTCCTTGTCCAGCATCAACAATCTTGGCATATAATATTTTGATGGGGGCTCACACACTACTGGAATCGGGATCTTTGCTGTCAGCCATCTCTTTGCCATCAGCTTCCAGAAAGCTGACGACAAAGATCATGTTTGCCGTCAGCCAGCTCTTTGCCGTTAGCTAGCTGACGGCATAGAAGCTTTGTCGTCTGCTAGTAGACGGCAAAGAGGGTGGGTGGCCCACTAAAGAGAACGACCTAACGGCCACTTTATTTGCCGTGTGCTATGGCAAAGAAAGTGTCCGTTTCTCCCTGGCCCCACCCCACTAGCCAGGCTCTTTGTCGTCTGCTAGCGGACGGCAAAGAGCTGTGGCCTAACAAAAAGGGGCCAGCGCCCGCGCCCCACCCCCTCTCTCTCCCCTCACCTCAACCGCGCTTCCGCCCCCGCCCCCGACACCCGCTGCCCCCGACCCCCGCCGCCCTGCCCCGCCCCGCCGCCGCCCCGGCTCCCGCCCCGCCGCCGGAGCCAAGGTGAACTTTTTTTGTTTTTTTCCTACTGTTCTTTGCTGTTTAGGTTTAGGTGTTATTAATAGGTTTAGGTTAGTGGTAGGGTTGGGTTAGTGCTAGGTTTAGGTTTAGATAATTGGAAGAAAAAGAAAGTTGAAAAAAAGAAGAATAAGTAGAAGAAGAGGAAAAAGGAAAAACAGGAAGAGGGTCCTGGATCGCCGGTCGCTGAGGGGATACATGGTGGAGCCAGTGGGTCCCACCGGTCCCGACGTCGTTGCCCATGCCGAGAATCCCCCTGTCCGAGTGCTGACCCGTCGACCATGCGACGCCATACCAGAGGGTGCCCGGGACGAGCGGGTTAGGGGGTTCCTCGACGTTGATGGAACCCTAAAGAGAAAGTATCGTTGGTGTGAGATGCGTGTGGTCGTCAATGTCGAACACTACATCCACGTCCCACAAGTGAAGCCGGCATCCCGTAGCAACAGTTCTCGGGGTCGACCGTAGTCGAACACCTATGTGAATTTGTCTTGCAGCCTCTGCGATGACGACTAAAAGCCAAGTGTTGAAACTTGAAACACCCAAACAGACTCAAGTCGGTTTGGTTGTTTGAAGTTTCAAAAATTGGCTTTAATCCTCATCGTACAGGATGCCAGACAAATTCAACAAGGTGTTCGACCGTAATCGGCGCCAGAACTATTGATGTGCGCGGGGCGCCGGGCGCCGACGTCACTTGTGGGATGTGGATCTAGTGTTCAACGCCGAGTGCCACATGTATCTCGCACCTATGATACTTGCTATTTAGGGTTCCATCGAAGCCGAGGAACCCCCTAACCCGCTCGGCCTGTTGTAAATATTTAGTTATGTTGACGGAAAAAACAATATTGCTATGTTACTCATCTTTCAATTTAAATGTGCAGTTTTTTCGTCACTGCGAGGGTCTAGTGTTCGACGAGCTCCGCCCATGTGTTCATGGGTGAGCACAAATGACATCTCCTCCTCCCCCTTCATTGCTCTGTTCTGGTCTTCGTGTTGATGAAACTTGCTAGCCATAGGTGTCCTCAATCATCAATATGCGTGACTACTATGCGTCTCCCGTTTGAAAGGGTTACATCTACAAATATGCATGCATTTGCATATTTATAATTGTGATTCTTTCGAATTGTCCAACGCTATCCATGGACAGCCCGAGTATGTGTAGATTGGGTTTGTTTTCCCATATGCTCTGCTCTGGATCCGATGCAGAATTTTTTCAGTGCCTCCATATTGTTCTCCGGGTGCACATCCTCTCTGCATATTGCCGAGACGTGTATCAGGAGAACAGCGGGGAGGTGCTGCCAAAAATTTGCATCGGATCTGGAGCAGAGCATGGGAAAATGAACCCAATATACACATACTCGGGTGGGATTAGGACCTATCTTTACCTATTAGCACCTAGGTTGCATGGATGTAATAAAAGTGACAAACTCCATTAACTGATGAATATACACATGCTGATTTTTATATATTTCTTATGTGTCCAATAGCTACGCAAGATGAGTGATCGTGCGTGGATGTACATCGGTCACACTAGTCAGAAAGACATGACCATTGAATGGTTAACAAAAACTAAGGGGTTTCTGAGAGCCACGTTTGCAAATGGCCAGAGGACAACCTGGGCCCCTGTGCCGGGTGCAACAATTGGCACAAGAGGACAAAGGATGAAATGGGCAAATACCTGCAGAAAAGGCGTTTTACGCCAGGTTATACGGTGTGGACATTTCATGGCGAGTCTGCCCAACATGCCAGAGCTGAGGTGCTTCGTCATCGCACCGACGAGCATGGTACCGGGATGCAAGACATGGTGCAAGACTTTGATGATGCTTGGGACTCGGATGATGAGATGGAGGAATCTGCAAAGGCCTTCAATGAAATGTTGGAGTCTTCCTCTCCACGAGCACACTGAGCTTTGTCAAATGGATGCCATCTCACAAATAATGGCTTTGAAGGCTCAATTCAACTTGGGAAGAGAATTCTACGATGCGATGATGACAGTATATGGATGTTTTCTACCCAAAGGCCATGTACTACCTGCAAACCTGTACCAGTCAGACAAAATCCTCCGTGCTCTTAAGATGCCCTATGAGAAGATACATGTATGTGAGAAAGGATGTGCCTTATTTAGGCTTCATTATGTGGACTTGAACTATTGTCCCATTTGCAAGGCATCTAGGTATGTTGTGGTAGACAACGGTATGGGTGAGAAGACGTAGAACAAAATCCCTGTTAATGTTCTTCGGTATATGCCAATCATACCAAGACTTCAATGTCTTTTCATGGTCGAAGAGACGGCCAAACAGATGACATGGCACAAAACGGGCAAAAGAACCCAACTAGATGTAGATGGGAAGCTGATGATGGTGCACACATCAGACGGTGAAGTGTGGAAGCACTTCGATGCATTACATGACGACAAAGCAGCAGATCCGAGGCATCCTCGAGTCGCCATCAGCACAGATGGGTTCAGTGTGTTTGGTCTGATGGCAGCCCAATAAAGTTGTTGGCCCATATTTCTCATTCCACTCAATCTCCCCGGATAGATTATGCAAAGAAAGAACATTTTCCTGACGTTAATAATTCCAGGGTCCAACTATCCAGGGAAGAATATGAATGTGTACATGCAACCGTTGAAGGACGAATTGCAAGAAGCCTGGGATAATGGGTTCAAGACATACGACGCCTTTAGCAAACGGAACTTCATAATGCGTGTCTGGTACATGTACTGCACACATGACTTGCCGGTGTATGCACTATTCGTTGGCTGGTGTGTGCATGGAAGGTTCCCATGCCCCACATGCAAGGGAGCTCTTCAAATTCGTTGGCTTCAGACCAGTCGCAAGTTTTCTTGCTTCGACTTGCATAGATAGTTCCTGGATCCTCGCCATAACTTCAGGAAAGACAAGCAGAAATTCATCAAAGGTAGAGTTGTCAAAAACTCTGCACCACCTCCGCTGATAGGCCAAGAGACCCTGGATCAGTTAAACGCTCTCGAGCCAAATCCAGAGCGTCCAGGGTATTTCAAGGGGTATAATTCGGAACACGCCTGGACTCACAAGACATGCTTGTGGGATCTGCCTTACTTCAAAGACCTCCTTTGCCCACAGAACATCAACGTGATGCACACTGAGAAGAATATCGCCGAGGCACTTTTTGGTACATCGTTCAGCATAGATGGGAAGTCAAAGGATAATACTAAGGCTAGAGTTGATCAGGAGGAACTATGTCATAGACTATTACAAAACATCTCTTAATGCAAAAGAACATCACATTATATTGTCCCTTATGATAGCAACCTTTATTATGCAGTCCGTCGCATTTATTACTTTGCCATCACAAGTACGTGCAACGCTTAATTTCTCATACACTAAATGATCAAACACTTTTATAATTTATTTTTATTGCCTTATTGCATCAATGACAACTTCCTTGAAGGATCTTACTCAATCCATAGTTAGGTGTGGTGGACTCTCAAAACAACAGTTTGGGTTTGGGGTTTTGGATGCGCAAGTAGTATCTCTACTTAGTGCGGATTTTTGGCTAGCAAAGATATTGAGCAAGCACCACATGTGGAAGGATCTATGACAATATAACTTCTATGTGAATATGAACAAACATAACTCATTATGTTGTCTTCCTTGTCCAACGTCAATAGTTTGGCATAAGATATTTAGTGGGGGCTCACAATCATAAAAGATGTCCAAGATAGTGTATTTGCATGTGAATCTTCTCTTCCCTTATTAATTCTTTCATGAATTGCATCATTGACCAATGCTATGTTTGTCAATTTCCAACAAATTTTACCACTTATAATTTTCCTTATGTGATGTCATTACTTACGATAAGATTAGCATATGATCTTTTTCATTATTTTATTTTATTTTCATGGAAACAGAAAAGTAAAGAAGCAAAAACTCAAACTAAACTTCATTATATAACTCTTACTCGATTACATAGGTAGATGGATCACAAAACTAGCACTCGAAAATAGATCATAGTAATTTTGTATTCAACTAAAACATGAAATAACTAAAGATCGAACTAAGATAGGTAAAGGTAATAGAGGTGATGGTGATACGATACCGGGGCACCTCCCCCAAGCTTGGCACAAGCCAAGGGGAGTGCCCATACCCGTTTACTCAAGTCTCCTTTGGTGATGAAGAAGAAGGTGGTGGTGATGAGGTAGTAGCGAGCTTATCCTCCGGCTTCCATGGTAGCGGTTCACCATCATAAGAGGAAGCACGTGTAACATCCCAAAATTCTAAATTTTGGAATGTTATGATAAATAGATAGATTTGATTGATTGTTTGATTGATTGTGTGAAATTGAGTGAAATTCGAAACCTTTTTGAAAGTTAAATGAGAGGGAATAAAAGGACTTTCCCAAACTTTCATTTTGCATTTATGATCTTCATGAATTCAAATTCTTTTCAAACACAAAACCCTGGAGAGAAGATGACATGACTTCTTCCATTTATTTAAATGATGAGGGGTGTTGAAAATAATTGAATTTCATTTGGAAAATATTTCCAATTCTGAAACTTTATGCAACTCAATGATTTTCACGAGCGAAGATAAAATGACTTCTTCAAATTATATGAAATATGAGTTGGGAGTTTCAAAGAATTAAATTCAATGTTCTTTTGAATTTATTTTCAATTTGGAGTTATTTGAGTTTTATTCAAATTATTTTTCTCCAAAAATAAAATATATGGAAATTAGGGTAACATGATTCCCTACAATAGAAAATTGGAGAAAAATTAATTAGAAATCATTTTTGTATTTTAAAAATGATTTTTGTTGGATTTTAATAAACCAGTAGCACTCTTTGATTTATCTGAATTTGTGTGGATTTTATTTGAAGTTATAAAAATGTTCATGTCGTAGAGAATCTTTTTCTGAAAATTTCGATATATTATATGCCTATATAATATTTTATTTATTTTGATTTTATTATTTTGTCTGTCTGAGAAAATGTTAAAAAAAATCTCTCTCCGTCAACGACTGGGCCGGCCCAGCTCCCAGGCCAGGCCACGACCCAGAGCCCAGCCGCGAATGAAGCCGCTCCGCTCGGCTCGCCTGCTCGCGCCTGCGATCGACCGCCACCTCACTCAGCCACCGACAGGTGGGGCCCACCTGTCGAGTTCGTCCCCGACCTCTCGCCGGAGTCCCACACGCGCACGTTCCACCGGCCGACGCCGTGCTCAACCCGGACGCCTCCCTCGCCTTGCCCCTCGCCCAAGGCTACCCGCCTATATAAACCTCGACCCCGGCCCTGTTTTCGCCTCGAACCGCGGCCACCCTCGCCTCCGCACGCGCCACGCCCTCGCCGGAGTTAGCGGTCACCGCCCGAGATCCACGCCGTCGCCCCGCTCCAGCCCGCCACTCCCGACCGACGCCGCACACTCCATCCTCATGGCCGCGACGAGCGCCTTGACGCCCTCGTCGCTGCCGGAGACCCACCAGAGCCGCCGCCCCGTTGACGTCCGAGCCGCCGCCGCCGTCTTCCCCGTCGTCGGCGACCTCCACGCCGCGGTAACCACCGCCTCTGCCCCTCATTCGTCCGATCCGAGATCTATGGTTAGGAATAGATCTGTTCGTTTTTTTTCTTTTCCAACCGTTTTCTTTAAGTAGTGAACATCTGTTGCTTTAGTATTTGCAGCGAACGTTCGTTAGATAGATTTTTTTTCCTTTTTCTGTTAATTGCGGCTAGGGACCTATATGTGAGGATTTTCTTCACAGATTAGTCCCTGTACTTCAATTGATCATTACTTTTTACTCGTTAGTCCAAATCCAACGAAACCAATGCCAACGTCTTCATTATGATCCCCTCTATCCAGTAATCCAACTCAAACATGTTTTTGAAAAGTTTAAAATTTAAATTAGATCAGATTTGAATTCAAACTTCGTTTGATCATAACTTGAGTTTCGTAGCTCCGATTGAGTTGATTCTTTTTGCAAATCGAAGCTCTTGACCTAAACATTCTAATAAGGCCAAATTCACATAATTTTGGTACTGTTAGAAATTGTTTTATGTTGCAAGAGTTATTGACTTGGTTTTGAAGTTTTCCGAATCATCTTCTTCGTTCTTTCTGATTTCTTTGAGTGATTGCTTATGTGTGGTTACTATTGCTTGCTTACGATAGATTGACCGGAGTGTGACGAGTAGATCTATCAAGAGTTTTGAGTGTGAATCATCTTCATCAACATTGCAGGCAAGTTCACACTTTGATCATACCTTTTTCATACCCAGTTTTATGCATTAGTTTCACCCTCAAACATTGCATGAGTAGGATTGATAACATGTGGGTATTGGGAAGTAGTTGATGAGGTAGGAACCTATTGCCCTGCATTCAAACCTTGGGAGTTACTATTATGTTATGCTTACGTTGCCATGCTATGCTCGTAGACGTGGATTGGGTTTGAGAGTATTTCATGATAGATGTGAGATTGTTAATTAATGGTTCAACTTAAGGTGGCAACTTTAATACACATCTGGGTGGATTGCTAGGGGCACCCTGGGGATATACCAGTGGACTTGCCCGGACACCTGGGGAAATACCAGTGTTGTCCTAGGAGATCCCTGGGATATACCGTGTGATCATCCTACGGTCCGCCACCTAGGCTCAAAGGGATCATACGATTATTCATGCTAGAAACTTCCGTGTGCAGCCACAAGCTATTATGGGCTCTAGCATAGTTGATTAAGTCGTGTGAACTCTTACAGTGGTAGACTAGCAGATGTAGGGGTTGCAGGTGGTACGGTCTACCCATCGTAAGGTGCAAACGCTTCTGAAAGACTATGTCTCGGTCATCCGTTTCTCAAACACCATGTAGTGCGAGAAATCCAACGGAGGAGATCGAGTCTTGTGGGGAAAAGTGTGCAAACCTCTGCAGAGTGTATAAACTAATCATGATTAGCCGTGTCCCCGGTTATGGACATATTGAGTATCTAGTTCTTGGATTATCCTGTTGATCTCAACATGTTACCCTAAATTAATTTTGTTGGGTTTTAATGATGATGCTTAATTGGGATTGATAATGCTGTCAACCATTCTCAATGTTTAACAACCACCATGATAGTTAAATAAAATGTATTCCTTTGTAGTAGGGAAAATTTGGCTTTTCGCAAAAACCTTATAACCATAGAGCTTTTCCACCAGCCAAATATGCATGTAGTGATAGCCTTTATTCATCATTCTCTATGGTGTGAATTTGCCAGTACATTCAATGTACTGACCCTCTATGGCTGCAACGTCTCATGTTGCAGGATTTCTTACGACGAGTAAGTGATACGTTAGGGTTATGATTTCTACACTAAACTTTGCCGTTGGTGTTGATGGGAATCCACAACCTTGTTACTTCCGCTATTTTGGATTGAGGTAATAGTATCTTACGTTACTTATACATGTGATTTACCTCTGTTATAAATCCTCGAGTACTGTGTGTGCCAGCATGCCGATCCAGGGATGACACTTAAGCACAGAGACTTGATCCATTCGGGTCGGGTCGCTACAAGATGGTATCAGAGCACATGTTGACTGTAGGACGTGACCCTAGAAACTGGCAAGCCCATAGCAAAGTTTTTTCTCTAAAACTTTACTCTTCAAAAGGGTCTTTTACCTCTCTTCTCTTCTGAGCTTATTCAAATATTACCTTTAGTGAGACCATACCCCTTTTCCCTTTTGACCACACGAAGATTCGACTGATGAGACCACTCCAAGAAGTACAAGATATTGGACAACTAAGACCACTTCAGAATGAAGAGTAATTTCCGTGCATCTGAATAATGGAAACTACAACGGTTGAAGACCGAAGACAAGTAGAATTTGAAGGCTCTGAAGAATTCCCAGATTTGTATGACCTAGGAAGGCTACCCTTATGGAACTTGGCAGACTATGGAAGTTGTCAATACCCGAGATCAAGGTGTATCGAAGAAAGACTGAAACAAGGAGTATGAGAACTTGAAGTTTTGTCAAAGAAAACCCTAAGGCAGGAGATATCAACTATGGAATGATAGCTCATGGAATGACAAGAGCAGAAACATGGTTATCCGTGATGTCATTGCCCGCTGATGCTATTGTCACTGTGCTGAGTTAAGGATGCATTTCTTCAGAATGGATTTGATGGAAGAAGGCTGATGGAGCACCTATTAGTAAGATGAAGTTGTAACGTTAGCCGGTGTATCACCAGGATCTGGAGTAGTACATCAAGAAGTTTAAGGTGGAGGTCCATGAAGCCGTATTAGACAAGGAAGCATTCCGTGAAGAACTCATGAACCAAAAGCTGAAAGTAGCCAAGCAGGAGGAGCAAAACCTCGAGATACCAGAGATTCGTTAAGAACTGAAGGACAGCAGGATCATGGTTCATGTCAAGGATGTTGAAACCCGGAAGTTTGGAATGCAACTCCAGAAATATTAAAGGACGTCATGAGAGACTTTGCTACAACAGAGATGATCTGGCAAAAGAAGTTGAGAAAGACAAGCATGACCGGAAGAAGCCATCGGAGTCATGAACAAGGCTTGAAGAGTTTGGAGACGTTGAAGATTTATTGACCTTTAGAAGACCAAACCCCTGTTGTATACCTACGTTAGATGCGACGTTCGTGAGCTGTCATTTGTTTGATGTTTTTCCCGACGGCCACAAATAAAATCTGTCTTTTTAAAACTTTTGTTTGTATTGTGTGTATCCCTCTCCCTCTCTCCTATCTTACCCCAAACCCACATGGACCCAATAGAGGATGAATGGAGATGAGCTTGTATTTTCTGGACCGATGAGTCAGTTGGAGACAGACCGATGGATTTAGAACATGGAGGATCACATGGAGAATAACCCTATAGTCGGAAAGGATATGACCCAGCATGCTCTTCAGTGCTTTGAAAGAGGTGCTGCTACTTGGTGGAGGATGTACCAAACCATCAATGGATGGAAAGGAGTAACCACTTGGAAAGAATTTAAGTTGACTCTGCCAAAGTCTTGGCTTGTGTCCCAGAAGTTGAAGCTTTATGGAAAGGATATGAAGAAACCTTGTGCATGCAAGATTTGTGGAGAAATAGGACACACCCATAAAGAACACAAGGATGAATGCCCTAATTGTGAAGGAAGTCACCCAGTTGAAGAATGCCCAATTAGGCAGATTACTTGTTTCTTGTGTGAAGGGACTACCCACTATCCTGCTCAATGTCACATTTACCCCATGGTACAACGAACCATCCAGCAGAAGAAAGAAGTAATGAAAGGAGCCCTTATGGAAATTTTAGAAGAACCCGTGATGAAGGAAGAGATGGAGGACACACCTAAAGAAGACCCGAGTAAACCCTTCACTAAGTCTTGCTATTCATGTGGAGAAGAAGGACACATCTCCCAAAATTGTTTGAATGGGGATCTAGTAGAATTCCCGATAGAGTAAGTAGAATATGACCCCACAGGAAATAGAAGCCATGATTGGAATGGAAAAGTCCAGGAAGAGAAACCGATTGGATCCCAGGAGGAACCTGAGTCATATCACCTGTTACAGGTGCAAGGAGTCAGGGCACTACCTCAACAGTTTCCCAAAAAGGAAACCTCGAGACTTGTCAGAAGTAATACGATTTAGTTGTAATGGAGCAGGGCACTTTGCCAGAGAATGCCCTAAGGAGAAGGAAACTTGTGCTAGATAATTGAGTTTGCAACAAAAGAAATGGAGTAGTAGAAGTGAGAACATTTTCTTTTATATTGAGGTGTTGAGTTGAGACATGTAATGGAAAATCAAGAGATTGTAATCACTTGAAAATGAATAAAGTTAGCATCATTGGTACTGATATGGATTTTATGAGTTGTTACTCTATGATGAAGAATTTTGGCCATTCTGAGGATATGAGAAATATGGTCTATGGAAGATTTGTGCATTTTAAGGGTGGTAGTACCCTGTAATGGATTTCGGACAAAATGAATACGAGTTTTGTCTCGATATGTGTGATGCCCCAAGAGTATTGTAACATCCCAAATTTTCAATTTGGAATGTTATACATTAGATCATCATGCATATCATACTTTATTTTGCTTTTGGTTTTGATCCTAGAAAATCCTAAGCAACTCAAGGACCCACGGAGAGAGTTGGGGATTTCGTTATTTACATATTTGAGTTTTCTCAAATTATGTAAACAGGATCATTTGATTTTATTTATTTTATCATCAATTATTTCTATTACAAAAATATGAGAGAGGGAATAAAATGACTTTCCCAAAATATAGAAATATTGAGGATTTAATAAAAAATCAAATAAGACTTATTTCGGAGTTTTTCGGTATTTTTATTTGAATTTAGGAAAAATGCATGTTTTTCAAAGTTGTAGTTTGGGCCCAGATAAATGTTCACTTTATCGGGCTTGATTTTAGAAGCTCGGGAAAATTTATTTCGTGATTTTTGGAGTCCGTTTAGTATTTCTTTTTATTTTTCTTCCGAGCGGAATTATTTAAAAAAACGCGGAACCGACTTTGGGCCGTACTCGGCCAGGACTCCGCCTGGCCGGGGCCTTTATAAGGCGCGCCCGAGGCCCGAGCCGAGCCAGCCCACCACCGCCGCCCTAACCCTAGCGCGCCCCAGCCCCAGCCGCCGCCGCCCGAGGTTCGCCGCTGCCTCGTTTTCCATGCTGTTTTAAAAAAAATATTTGTTCGTCGTTTTTCTTTTTCATCGGATTTTTCCGCGATTATTTTCTGATCGCGATTTCTGATCCGATTTTTGTTTTAGTATAACTTTTCGCTCGTTTATCGGAATCAGGCGATTCAAGCGCCTGGAGTTTCGTCTCTAAACCCTCTTTCCGAATAATCAACTTAAACATGTTTTTACTACTGTAAAATTTGACTTAGATCCAGATTACTAGAACGAAGTTGTTTTCTTTCGCCGTTTGAATTCTTTTGCTTCGTTCGATTTGATTCTTTTTGCAAATCAGGGTTCTTAAGTTGAACTTTCTGGTTAGATCTTCTATTTGAGTTTTGCCTGTGCATTAGATCAGTACTTATTGTATGCTTGTTTGTTTGTCTGCGATAGAATACCCGGAGTGTGCCGCCTGTTACTTTGAATCTCTAGGTTTCGCGGATCATCAGCAAGGCAAGTAACACTTTGATCATACCTTTTCTACAACCCAGTTTTAATGCATTAGATCAATCCTCACACGTTGCATGATTAGGATCTAATTAAATTGTGGGATGGGAAGTAGATGAGGTAGTACCTATTACCTGTTTATTATCAAACCTTTGGGAGTTACTTCTACGTTTGCTTATTATGCCATGCTATGCTAGTAGACGTGGATTAGGTGAGTGATATCCATGACAGATGTGAGATTGTTAATTAATGGTTTATCTAAGGTGGCAACCTAACACACATCTGGGTGGATTAAGGCACCTGGGGTTTCCAGGACTTGCCTGTTTTTCTTTTGGACCGCCACCCAAGCTCAAAGGGATCATGAGATTATTCATACTAGAAACTTCCGTGTGCAGCCACAAGCCATTATGGGCTCTGGCATAGTTGACTAAGTTGTGCGAACTCTTACAGTGGTAGACTAGCAGATGTAGGGGATGTAGGTGGTACGGTCTACCCGATCGTAAGGTGCTAGCACTTCTGAAAGACTATGTCTCGGTCATCTGTTTCTCAAACACCCTGTAGTGCGAGAAACCAAACGGAGGCGATCGAGTCTTGTGGGGAAAAGTGCGCAAACCTCTGCAGAGTGTAACAAACTAATCATGCTTAGCCGTGTCCCCGGTTATGGACATCTTGAGTATCTAGTACCTGGATTATCATGTGAATCTCAACATGTTACTCTAAATTAATTTCGTTGGGTTTTAATGATGTTACTTAATTGGGATTGAGAATGCTGTCAACCATTCTCAATGTTTAACAACCACCATGATAGTAATTAATTTATTCCTTTGAAGTAGGGAAAAATTGGCTTTACGCAAAAACTGTAACCATAGAGCTTTCCACCAGCCAAATATGCATATAGTATAGCTGTTGCATTCCATTACTTTCTATGTGTTACCTTACCAGCATATTCCATGTGCTGACCCGTTTTCGGGCTGCAACGTTAATGTTGCAGACTTTTCAGACGACGATTAAGGAGTTTTTAGGTCGTGGTTCTATACTCAATGATGCCGTTGGAGTTGATGGACTCACTTATCTTCCAAGCCTTCCGCTGTTATCGTTACTAGATGGCCTTAAGCCATATTTATTGTAATAAGTTCTCTTTTGAGACACTCGATGTAATAAGTTCTCTTTTGAGACACTCGATGTAATAAGTGTGTGATTGCTACTCTGTTATAAATCCTCTGAGTACTTTGTGGTGTCAGCATTACTGATCTAGGGATGACACCGGAGCACAGAGATCAGACTGTTTGAGGTCTGGTCGCTACAAGTATGTGGGACGAAGTTGGAGACCGTCAGTTGTTTGGACCAAATGTGATCAAGGAGTCAGAAGAGAATGTTAAGTTGATTCGAGATAGACTGAAGGTATCTCAGTCCAGGCAGAAGAGTAATGCAGACTTAAAAACGCAAGGAGGTAGTCTATGAAATTTGGAGACAGAGCATGTCTTCATGTGCCCCTATGCGAGGAGTTAAACGTATTGGAGTTAAGGGACAGTTAGCCCCGAGATTTGTAGGACCATACCAAGTTCTGGAGCATATGGGAGAAGTGGCCAACAAGTTGGAGTCACCCGAAGGACTGTCAGAAGTTCATGATGTGTTTCATGTTTCCCAGTTGAAGAAGTGCCATGCAGAGATGGCCAATATTCCCTTGTAAGGACGCTTGACGCTGGAAAGGATAATGATGTTCCACGAAGTGGAATATGGACTTCATAAGTATAAGTTTTCATCTCGGTATGAGGGATATTCCATGAGGATGAAGAGATAAATTACTATTGGATATAAAGGAGATGTGATGTTGGAAATATGGATCAAGGGAAATTCCATGATGAGTCTGTGTAATCACGTCTTAGTTGGTGCCAATAGAAGGAAGTAAGATAGTACAATTGGATGGATTTAAGAATACTATGAAGTTGGAAGTTGGAATTGATCAGTTGCCCTATGATAAGTTCAAGGACTACAAGTGAGGAGATGGGCCATAACCCACATGCCCCAGGACCTGCCCAGAAGCAAGCACACTCTTGCTGAAGGAAAAACCCTGGAGGAAGATACGACGTTTATCGATATACAATTTTATAGGAGTTTACGCAAAACCTGAGAGTTATGAAGGAACGATAGATGGTTGTTTGGCTTGCAGAATCTATGGATTTATCCGAACTTTGTTCATCGACAAGAGAAATTCTGCAATGCTTGTGAGGATGACCGAGTGTTAGTATGCGAGATTCGCTAAACTATATACATGGTAATGATTTGGGTGCGGGATGGATTGATCACCATACCGACTTACTCTTGTTATTCGCCTTGCTATATGGGATGGTAAATCTGAGTGACCTACCTATAGTAGAGAGACGGCGATATTAAACCTTGTTTAAGCCTTAGAATGGTATAGGTATTTTTCCCTTGTATAAGGCAGCTTTTGCCAACCGTAGGTTATACGGTGAGGATCAACCCAGACCCATTTCGTGCAGGAGAAACCATAAATTGTTGACCACCATGAGATATCGATTAGTTGTTTAGTACCGGCGTCAGACCCGTCAGGTAAGAAGACCCGGTCTCGGAATAACCTTACCAAGATGAAAGTACAAAAGAATTGAGGAAAAGGTTATGCCATTACTGGAAGAGCCCAGAGAAAAGAATTATACTGAAGATCTGAGAAGTCCGACCCTGTCAAGAATAAGGATGGAGTATATGAGTATTGATGGGACCGTAACAATCTTTCTAAGGGTGGTAGCACCCGAGACCCCGGAGACGATTGATGAGATTTTGAAGAGACCCCGAACCTAACCTATTTCTTTCTAGCCTCTCCGAATCTCGAGGACGAGATTCCTTTTAAGGGTGGTAGGTTTGTAACATCCCAAAATTCTAAATTTTGGAATGTTATAATAAATAGATAGATTTGATTGATTGTTTGATTGATTGTGTGAAATTGAGTGAAATTCGAAACCTTTTTGAAAGTTAAATGAGAGGGAATAAAAGGACTTTCCCAAACTTTCATTTTGCATTTATGATCTTCGTGAATTCAAATTCTTTTCAAACACAAAACCCTGAAGAGAAGATGACATGACTTCTTCCATTTATTTAAATGACGAGGGGTGTTGAAAATAATTGAATTTCATTTGGAAAATATTTCCAATTTTGAAACTTTATGCAACTCAATGATTTTCACGAGCGAAGATAAAATGACTTCTTCAAATTATATGAGATATGAGTTGGGAGTTTCAAAGAATCAAATTCAAAGTTCTTTTGAATTTAATTTCAATTTGGAGTTATTTGAGTTTTATTCAAATTATTTTTCTCCAAAAATAAAATATATGGAAATTAGGGTAACATGATTCCCTACAATAGAAAATTGGAGAAAAATTAATTTGAAATCATTTTGGTATTTTAAAAATGATTTTTGTTGGATTTTAATAAACCAGTAGCACTCTTTGATTTATCTGAATTTGTGTGGATTTGATTTCAAGTTATAAAAATGTTCATGTCATAGAGAATCTTTTTCTGAAAATTTTGATATATTATATGCCTATATAATATTTTATTTATTTTGCTTTTATTATTTTGTCTATCTGAGAAAATGTTAAAAAAATCTCTCTCCGTCGACGACTGGGCCGGCCCAGCTCCCAGGCCAGGCCACGGCCCAGAGCCCAGCTGCGCCCGAAGCCGCTCCGCTCCGCTCGCCCGCTGGCGCCTGCGATTGGCCACCGCCTCGCTCAGCCACCGACAGGTGGGGCCCACCTGTCGGGTTCGTCCCTAACCTCTCGCCGGAGTCCCGCACGCAAACGCTCCACCGGCCGACGCCATGCTCAACCCGGACGCCTCCCACGCCTTGCCCCTCGCCCAAGGCTACCCGCCTATATAAACCTCGACCCCGGCCCCGTTTTCGCCTCGAACCGCGGCCGCCCTCGCCTCCGCACGCGCCACGCCCTCATCGGAGTTAGCCGTCACCGCCGAAGATCCACGCCGTCGCCCCGCTCCACCCCGCCACTCCCGACCGACGCCGCACACTCCATCCTCATCGCCGCGCCGCGCCGAGCGCCTTGACGCCCTCGCCACTGCCGGAGACCCACCGGAGCCGCCGCCCCGTCGACGTCCGAGCCACCGCCGCCGTCTTCGCCGTTGCCGGCGACCTCCACGCCGCGGTAACCACCGCCTCTCCCACTCGTTCGTCCGATCCGAGATCTACGGTTAGGAATAGATCTGTTCGTTTTTTTTCTTTTCCAACCGTTTTCTTTAAGTAGTGAACGTCCGTTGTTTTAGTGTTTGCAGCGAACGTTTGTTAGATAGATTTTTTTTCCTTTTTCTATTAATTTCGGCCAGGGACCTATATGTGAGGATTTTCTTCACAGATTAGTCCCTGTACTTCAATTGATCATTACTTTTTACTCATTAGTCCAAATCCAACGAAACCAATGCCCACGTCTTCGTTATGATCCCCTCTATCCAGTAATCCAACTCAAACATGTTTTTGAAAAGTTTAAAATTTAAATTAGATCAGATTTGAATTCAAACTTCGTTTGATCATAACTTGAGTTTCGTAGCTCCGATTGAGTTGATTCTTTTTGCAAATCGAAGCTCTTGACCTAAGCATTCTAATAAGGCCAAATTCACATAATTTTGGTACTGTTAGAAATTGTTTTATGTTGCAAGAGTTATTGACTTGGTTTTGAAGTTTTCCGAATTGTCTTCTTCGTTCTTTCTGATTTCTTTGAGTGATTGCTTATGTGTGGTTACTATTGTTTGCTTACGATAGATTGACCGGAGTGTGACGAGTAGATCTATCAAGAGTTTTGAGTGCGAATCAGCTTCATCAACATTGCAGGCAAGTTCACACTTTGATCATACCTTTTTCATACCCAGTTTTATGCATTAGTTTCACCCTCAAACATTGCATGAGTAGGATTGATAACATGTGGGTATTGGGAAGTAGTTGATGAGGTAGGAACCTATTGCCCTGCATTCAAACCTTGGGAGTTACTATTAAGTTATGCTTACGTTGCCATGCTATGCTCATAGATGTGGATTGGGTTTGAGAGTATTTCGTGATAGATGTGAGATTGTTAATTAATGGTTCAACTTAAGGTGGCAACTTTAATACACATCTGGGTGGATTGCTAGGGGCACCCTGGGGATATACCAGTGGACTTGCCCGGACACCTGGGGAAATACCACTGTTGTCCTAGGAGATCCCGGTGATATACCGTGTGATCATCCTACGGTCTGCCACCTAGGCTCAAAGAGATCATACGATTATTCATGCTAGAAACTTCCGTGTGCAGCCACAAGCTATTATGGGCTCTAGCATAGTTGATTAAGTCGTGTGAACTCTTACAGTGGTAGACTAGTAGATGTAGGGGTTGCAGGTGGTACGGTCTACCCATCGTAAGGTGCAAACGCTTCTGAAAGACTATGTCTCGGTCATCCGTTTCTCAAACACCATGTAGTGCGAGAAATCCAACGGAGGAGATCGAGTCTTGTGGGGAAAAGTGTGCAAACCTCTGCAGAGTGTATGAACTAATCATGATTAACCGTGTCCTCGATTATGGACATATTGAGTATCTAGTTCTTGGATTATCCTGTTGATCTCAACATGTTACCCTGAATTAATTTGTTGGGTTTTAATGATGATGCTTAATTGGGATTGAGAATGCTGTCAACCATTCTCAATGTTTAACAACCACCATGATAGTTAAATAAATTTTATTCCTTTGTAGTAGGGAAAAATTGGCTTTTAGCAAAAACCTTATAACCATAGAGCTTTTCCACCAGCCAAATATGCATGTAGTGATAGACTTTATTCATCATTCTCTATGGTGTGAATTTGCCAGTACATTCAATGTACTGACCCTCTATGGCTGCAACGTCTCATGTTGCAGGATTTCTTACGACGAGTAAGTGATACGTTAGGGTTATGATTTCTACACTAAACTTTGCCGTTGGTGTTGATGGGAATCCACAACCTTGTTACTTCCCCTATTTTGGATTGAGGTAATAGTATCTTACATTACTTATACATGTGATTTACCTCTGTTATAAATCCTCGATTACTGTGTGTGTCAGCATACCGATCCAGGGATGACACTTAAGCACAGAGACTTGATCCATTTGGGTCGGGTCGCTACAGCACGAGACTCCTGAGTCCTGCAACTGGCAGCTAAACTCATACCTTCAAATCTTGCTTCATACTCGAAAACTTGATTTTAAAGATCATAGATTTGGCTCTGCAAAAAATTGTTTTGCTTGTTGAAGGGGAAGATGATGTCCTTCATAGACAGGACATCCACCTTGTGATCACGGGTGAATTTTGTAATCATGAGGTGATTGGCACTAAGTCGACGCTCCACCATCCCCTGGCACTTGAAGATCTGTTGCTCCACTGCTTCGAGCCTGGCCTCCATGCTTCCCATCTTCTTGGGGCCTTGAACATCCCGGATGTGGAGCACCCCCTCATGCATCTCAATGGCTTGAGGGTGCTTCAACACCTCCGAGAGGTACGAGTTGATGACCTTCTCGAAGAACTTGTCCTTGGAAGAGCTTGGGGTAGACATAGCAATCTAGATCTATCAAAAAAATAACATGAAACAAGAACAGAAGATTTGTCCGCGATGCGGTGGTCAAATCGTTCGAGGGTATATATAGAGATTTTTATCTTGCGAAATAAGCATATGGAAGGAAACCGGAGTCAGGAAGGTGCCCGAGGGTCCCACCACCCACCAGGGCGCGCCAGGTGGGGCAGGCGCGCCCTAGTGTCTTGTGGGCTCTTGGGTTAGCTTCCTGGTTTTTTCTTATTTTCCAATTTTTCTAATATTCCAAAACTGACAGAAAATATTTTTGCAGATTTTTCAGAGTCCTTTTACTTACCGTATCACATACCTCCTCTTTTTCAGGATACTGGAGTGTTCTAGAAGGTTTCTTTTATGTGTTCCTCTGATGTCATGGTTTGGATAATGTTAGTTTCAACATTAATAGGCGTACCTAAGATATAGTTCTTAATTCTTTGTCCATTAACCACTTTCGGGTTAGTACCTTAGGCATTATTGATCTGAATAGCTCCAGAGCGATAAACTTCTTCGATGATATATGGTCCTTCCCATTTGGAAAGAAGTTTCCCTGCAAAGAATCTAAAACAACATTTGTATAATAGAACATATTCACCAACTTTAAATTCCCGCTTTTGGATTCTTTTGTCATGCCACCTTTTTCATTTTTCTTTAAATAGTTTGCCATTTTAATAAGCTTGGATTCTCCATTCATCAAGTGAGCTAATATCAAATAACCTCTTTTCACCAGCAAGTTTGAAATCATAATTGAGTCCTTTAATTCCCAAAGTGCTTTATGTTCTAACTCAAGAGGCAAATGACAAGCTTTTCCATACACCATTTTATATGGAGACATACCCATGGGATTTTTATACGCTATTCTATAGGCACAAAGTGCATCATCTAATTTCTTAGACCAATTCTTTCGGGGCCTATTGACAGTTTTTTGTAGAATTAATTGTATTTCTCTATTGCTAAGTTCAACTTGACCACTAGATTGAGGATAATAGGGTGATGCAATTCTATGGTTAACATCATATTTAGCAAGCAACTTACGAAAAGCACCATGAATAAAGTGTGAACCACCATAAGTCATTAAATATCTAGGGACTCCAAACCTTGGGAAGATAACTTCTTTAAGCATTTTAATAGAGGTCTTATGATCGGAACTACTTGTTGGAATAGCTTCCACCCACTTAGGGACATAATCAATAGCAACCAAAATATGTGTATACCCATTAGAGGAAGGAAAAGGTCCCATATAATGAAATCCCCAAACATCAAGTGGTTTAATAACAAGTGAATAATTCATAGGCATTTCCTGATGCTTACCAATATTACCAATTCTTTGACATTCTTCACAAGATAAGACAAACTTACAGGCATCTTTGAAAGGAGTAGGCCAGTAAAAACCAGATTGTAATACCTTATGTGCAGTTCTATCTCCCGCATGGTGTCCTCAGTAGGCTTCAGAATGACATTTACGTAGGATTTGTTCCTGTTCATGCTCAGGTATACAACGTCTGATAATACCATCTACTCCTTCTTTATAAAGATGTGGGTCATCCCAAAAGTAATGTCTTAGGTCATAAAAGAATTTTTTTTCTTTTGTTGGTATGTGAAACTAGGTGGTACAAATTTAGCAACGATGTAATTAGCATAATCAGCACACCAAGGAGTATTATGGGAAACATTTATTGCAGCTAGTTGTTCATCAAGGAAGCTATCATCAATAGGTTGTGGGTCATCAAGAATATTTTCTAACCTAGACAAATTATCAGCTACGGGTTTAGCATCTTTCTTTTCCATAAGATATTTTATAGCAGCATGATCGGTGTGCACTATTACTTTGGAATCAATAATGTAGGATCTGAATTTATCATAAGCAAACACAACTGCTAAAAATTATTTTTCAGTAGGAGGCAGGCGGCTAACTCTAGCGCCCCGGCCTTCCACTTCCGGGCCGGCGACATCGCCCGCGTTGGAGGGACCAAGTGGGTCGAGGTTCTCCTGCCTGGATTCGGATTCTGGTTCCTCTGATGAGGAGGAGGCGCCGACAGTGGGCGTCAAGTTAGCACTTGAAGTGCTGGATGAAGATGCGGGAGGCGCAGCTTGGACTCCGGTGGTTCGTTGGAGGAGGAAAACTGAGGCGGAAATTGTTCAAGAATTCTGGACTGATGCGGGTTTTCCTACGCCGGCGTCTCGCTTCTGGGAGAAGCGGTCGCCGTCGCCGCCGGGGGTGCCGCCGGAACTCGTAGATATGGGTGTCGGCAATTGCAGGGCGCAGGAGAGGACTACAGATGCAGAGGGCTCGGGGCGGGCTGGTTCAGTGTTGCCGTCTAGCTCGGTGGCGTCGCTACCTCCCAGCCGGATGCCCTCGTCGTCACCGTCCGGTCTGCGAATGGCCTGACCACCACGGATGGGGTCCTGGCGTGGTCCTCTGCCGCCACGCAGGGTCACGCCGCCGCCAGTACTTGGGCAGTTCATGGACGCAGCCAAGTTCAATCCTTCCTTGAGGGGACGAGAGAGATCGCCGGCGACGGCCGCATCGACGAGATCTGACGTTGATCGAGCGGTTGTTTCGGAGGCGAATTCTCAGGATTTTCAAAATCGAACGGCCTCGGAGAGCGGCCCCATGTTGCATGCAGGGAGGGAACCGGGCCAGGATTTTTCTTGGGCCTTTCTAAGGAGGCGCATGAGGGCTCACTGGGGTGGATACCCTACTCTCACGTTGTTGATTGTGCAAGTAGTCACAGACAAGCCGCCACCGTCCACATCGTCATCGGTTTCTGCCGCACAGTCCTCGACCGCCGCCGCCAAGCCTCTGCACCCCTCGCGGACGCCTTCACCAACTCCTACACCGTCTTCCTACACCGGGGTTGCCCGCTCCTACGCGGCGGTCGCGGCGGCGCTGTTGAGCCCCATGGCGGGCATGCCTCCTGCGGCGCGGGCCGCCTCGGCCACGGGAGGGTCGAACCCCCCTACTACTCCGGGCGTGGGGGCGCCACCGGCTCCCTCGCGCCCTCCGGCTCAGGCGCCGGGCTTCTACGGTCCGCCACAACAGCAGCGAGGACCGGCACCTGTATACATCTATGGTGGGAACCAGCCCCCTGGTTATGCCCAGGCTGGGCAGTACCTCTCGCCGTATGGTCCGGCCGTTGCCGGAGTGCAGGCCCCCACATATGGGGCTTCGCAGACCGGGTTGTCCGCTCCGCCACTGTTTCATCCAGGGGGGTTGTGGCACATCCGGCTCAAAAACGCAAAAAGAAGAAGAAGCCCCAACAACAGCAGTTTGCCGATGGAGCCTTACAACATGGTTTTCACCCTCATCCTCAACACATGCCGGTTCAGCAATAGTTTCCGCATCAACCCATACCACAGCAACACGTGCAGACTCACCAAGACCAATATCAGCAGGTTGTGCAGCCACAGATGCCGCAGGCACTAGCTACCGTCGCTGTCACACCACAGGTGGTTCCCGGGACTGATGTGCAGGTGGATCCTACAGTACCTAAGTGCAAGGCCAAGAAAGGGGTCCGTTGCTGGAAGTGTGCGGTAGATACGCATGCAGCGAAGGATTGCACTGTGCAACATTACTGTTATATTTGTGACAAAATAGCTCATCCGACGTTGTAGTGCCCGGTTCTTAAACTCTCTAAGACCAATGCTTTTGTTTCGGGAGTTGGTGCTAACGAGACTTACTTTGTACAATTGCCAGATGGCATGGTGAAAGAGCACTTGGCGCCAACATAGAGACCGATCGCACGTGTTCAGGTTACTGGCTTGATGGTACCGGCTAGCGTCGTCGAGAGTCAAATTGCCAGGAGATGTCCGGTCCGTGATCAATGGAAGTGGGAGGCTATTCAGCATGGGTCTGATGCTTACCTTATTAGCTTCCCGTCTTTCGAGGATTTAGACAGGCTCGATGGAATCCAGATGAACGTGCCATCAGTTAATGCCCAGATGACTGTTACCGCATGGACATCGCAGAAGGTTCCGCATAAGATCGAACTGCAGCAGATTTGGCTTCATGTTGAGGGTGTTCCTCATACGGTGCGTCATTTTTTGGGCTTATGGGCCGTTGGTACTCTTATGGGTAAGACCTTGGACGTGGATCTTATTAGCCTGCGACGTCGTGGAGTGGTCCGTATTCTCGTGGCTATGACTAACACTCAGATTCTGGCAAAGTGCAAGGATGATGTTGGGCCTTTTGTCGCAACGGATGTAGTGGTCAAGCTCAAGGGCTACACGTTCACTTTCAGGAGGGAGCCTGCAGGATATACTTCGGATTCAGACTTTGTTCCGTTCATTTGGAGACGCAAAGATGATAATGCTGATGATGGTAGCGGTGCGAAGGAGAAGGATAATGAGATGGACACCTCGGAACACACTGGCAACCAAACCATCAATTCATCTTCTAGTACTGCCCAAGCGGAAGACATTCAGATGCCTCAGGTGCAACGACGGGAACTCGTGAGCATTGGCCTTGGTGGTGTGCCAGGAGGTGGCCCTTCAACTGTAGTCACTCCATTCAACTCCAAGTCGGTGCAGGCCACCGGCCTCTCGGCGGAACGCCCAGACTCATCATCAGTGCACCGACAGCTAGCGGGTCAGGTGGTGTTGCAATTGTCATCGCCAATACCGACGGTAGTGACACAGCTGGTTGCTTCCATTACGGTGCAGGACAGAGGCGACACGACATGGGGACCGGACGGGGCTTCGAAGCACCAGAAACTAGCTGCGCTGCAGGCGGTCGCCCAGCTACCTGCTCGTGATGAGCTGGGCAAGCTGGCCCTGGCTGGGTGTGGCGCTGAAGGCCCGACCTCCCGTGTACAACCATGCATGCATACTGCGGCTGGGCGTGGTGCCGCAGGACCGGAGTGGATGCATGCACCGGCTAGCCATGGTGCTGAACGGCCGGCCTCGGGTGTGCAGCCATGCATGCATGCACCCGTGGCTGCTCTTAAGCCCCAGGTGAAGGCCATGCAACCTCCTGTTGTACAGATTGTAAAGACAGTTGACTCTACGAGTTTGGACGCCCTTCAGCTGCAGGTGGAGCCGGCCACGTCCATCTCTACCGCATTCACTGGTACGACTGGTTCGGCCCCTCTTCAGACAATGACCTCGTCGTTCGAGCCTGTGGTTGAGATTGTCGGGGAGGGGGTTGCTACTCCACCATCATCCCCTTCACCGGCAGTAGAGCAGGCACCACAACCTCCAATGGGGATGACACCTACACGACGAAGTAGTCGGCATTCTGTTGCCGACGATGGTTATATGGACACAGATGAGGACTCTTTGGCCAAGGCTATGCGGCGTAAGGCAGCGCAAAACCTCGACAACCAAGGTATTACGTCGTCACCCAAATCCTTTTTAGATTTTTCTAATACTGCCATCGTTTCTAAGTTAAATAAAGTGGGTGTCAGTCTTGGAAAGAATGAGAAGGATATTTATATTTCGACTAACGCTTTGAAACATGTGGAATATGACCGATTAAAAGTTACTCCACGTGTTTCTAGCAAGTCTTATGTCTCCTGTACTGATGAGGAAGAGCTGCATGCCACACCAGATGGTCAGCTACTCTCTCATTTAGTAGGGGCGGTTTCGGACGTGGGTCTAGATGAACCCGGGCTTAGTTCATTGATTGAGCTTACAGCATCCGGACGTAAATCAAAGACCGCACATTCGAAAAAAGATAGTAAGTCCCATAAGAGGGCAAAGTGTTCTAAATCTCCTATTGTTTCCTCATGAATGGAATGTTTTTTAATAGCAGAGGTCTTCGTGACTTGGCTAAACATTTATTCATTGCAGAATGTAATAGGGAATACAATTTAGATTTTTTGGCTATCTCTGAAATGGGTAGACGTGATTTCTCAGTAAGTCTGCTTAACCGTCTTTCTGGCGGGATAGACTTTACTTGGGTTTCGCGACCACCTAGAGGTCGTTCTGGGGGCATTTTACTTGGCGTAAATACAGGGACTATGGATGTTTTGGCTAGTTCGAATGGCGAGTTTCATGTTAAACTCCATATTCGCAACAAGGCCGACAACTTCACATGGACCCTCGTCGCCGTGTATGGGGCAGCCCAGGATGAGTTCAAGGCCGATTTTCTTCGTGAATTGGTTAATCTGGCAAAAGATAATCCCTATCCCATTCTTATAGGTGAGGATTCCAACTTGCTTCGATTTCCAAATGAGAAAAGTCGTGGTAGGTTTGATAATCATTGGCCTTTCCTTTTCAATGTTGTCATCGACAGTCTAGATTTGCGAGAGGTTTCTATGATTGGAAGACAATTCACATGGGCGAACAGTCTTCCGGAACCAACATATGAGAAACTAGATCGCGTTTTAATGGATACCGAATGGGAATCAAAATTTCCTATGGTTTCTGTTCGTGCTCTACCTCGTATCGAGGCTTTATCAGACCACGCACCCATTCTTCTAACTACTGGGTTGCCACGACCACAACATAGACGCAAGTTCAAGTTCGAACTTGGGTGGTTGCTTCGGGATGGCTTCCATGACATGGTCAAGGAAGTGTGGGAGAAACCAGTCGCCGGGCCTACCCCAATACACAGATGGAATAACAAAATGCGTGCATTACGTAAATTCCTTGGTGGTTGGGCCAGGCATACGGTGGGTATCCTCAAAAAGGAGAAGCTTCGTCTTTCATCTATCATTGATGAATTAGAAGCTTTGGCAGAGGTTAGACCTCTATCTGAGCATGAAATTGAGATCAAGAATCATTCAAATGCACAGATAGCAAACATGTTGCGTGAAGAGGAACTCAAATGGTACCAACATTCTAGCTCGCAATTTATCCTGAAAGGTGATTCGAATACTAGATATTTTCATGGAGTCGCCAATGGCAGACACCGAAAGAAAATTATTCATTCCCTACAACAGGATGAGGGAGTGATTGAGGGGCATGAGCAACTTAAATCTTATATCACTAATTATTATAAAAATCTGTTCGGAGCCCCAGAGGAAGGAAACTTCTCGATGGATGAGACCCGAACAGATGACATCCCTCAGGTCTCTGATGAGGAAAACAACCTTCTAACAGCCCCATACTCTGAGGAGGAAGTTAGAAAGGCAGTTTTCCTAATGGAGCATAACAAAGCCCCGGGTCCGGATGGTTTTCCTGCTGAGTTCTATCAGAAATTCTGGGAAGTCATCAAACCGGATCTCCTACTTTTGTTTACCGACCTACATGCTGGCCAACTAGAATTGTTCCGCTTAAACTTCGGCGAGATTATTTTATTACCTAAGGTTAATGAGGCTGAACGGATACAACAATATAGACCTATTTGCCTCCTTAATGTTAGTTTTAAAATATTCACAAAGGTTGCGACTACTAGACTAAATTCGGTTGCTGAACATGTGGTTCAGCCTTCACAGACAGCTTTTATGCAAGGCAGATACATCCTAGATGGAGTTGTTGTCCTTCATGAAACAGTCCATGAATTACACCGGAAAAAGTTAAATGGGGTGGTACTCAAAATAGACTTTGAAAAGGCTTATGACAAAGTCAAGTGGCCTTTTCTTCAACAGACTCTCAGAATGAAAGGATTTTCTGAAGAGTGGCGCGCTATGATCCATAGCTTCGTTTCTGGAGGTAGTGTTGCCATTAAGGTCAATGATGATGTTGGACACTATTTCCAAATGAAGAAGGGATTGCGACAAGGTGACTCGGTATCGCCCATGCTATTCAATATAGTGGCGGATATGCTAGCGGTCATGATTGAGCGTGCCAAGGTTGATTGCCAAATTGATGGGGTAGTAAATCATCTAGTTGATGGTGGTATCTCTATACTTCATTATGCCGATGATACGATTCTCTTCATGGATCATGACCTCGAGAAAGCGAGAAATCTGAAACTAATTTTATCAGCATTCGAGCAACTCTCGGGTCTAAAGATCAATTTTCATAAAAGTGAATTGTTTTGCTTTGGCGAGGCTCAAGACGAGGCCCACCTGTACGCTCAACTGTTCGGATGCAGGTTGGGTCAGTTTCCCATCACATATTTGGGGATATCGATACATTATCGGAGACTCACAAATGCTGAATGGAAACACGTCGAGGAGAGACTGCAAAAAAGACTTAGCAGTTGGAAAGGTAAACTGCTGTCTCTGGGTGGAAGATTGGTACTCATAAATTCAGTACTTAGTAATATGGTACTATATATGATTTCCTTCTTCCAGTTACCGAAAGGAGTTTTACATAGATTGGATTATTTCCGATCAAGATTCTTTTGGCAAGGAGATAGCGAGAGTAAGAAATATCGACTGGCTAAATGGAGTGTGGTTTGCCGTCCCAAAGACCAAGGCGGGTTGGGCATTCATGACCTTGAGGTTAAGAATAGGGCCCTCCTCGGCAAATGGTTGTTTAAATTACTAACGGAAGATGGTGTATGGCAAACCCTCCTAAGGAGGAAATATGTGGGTTCCAAGGTGATATCCCAAGTATATTGGAAGCCTGGGGATTCCCACTTTTGGGCAAGTCTAATGGCTACGAAGAAATATTTCTTCTGCTATGGATCCTTCTCGATTAAGGACGGCTCGGAAATTAGATTCTGGGAGGACAAGTGGCTAGGAAATGCCACACTCCGGGAACAATATCCGGCTCTATACAACATTGTATGCCACAAAGGTGATACTATCGCCACGGTAATGGAATCATTTCCACCAAATGTGACGTTCAGAAGAGACTTAATTGGACCCAGACTCCAATCGTGGAATATCCTGCTCCAATGGTTGTCCACGGTGCAATTGTCACATGGGTCTGATGTATTCCGATGGAACCTCCATGGGAATGGACAATTCTCAGTGGATACTATGTATAGAGCGTTAATTCAGTCCGATGTGCCAGTTGTTAATAACAAGAAGATCTGGAAGATGAAGATACCTCTTAAGAATAAAATCTTTGCATGGTATCTTCGTCGCGGAGTCATTCTTACTAAAGATAACCTTATTAAGAGGAATTGGCATGGAAGCCCACAATGTGTATTTTGTCACCATGAGGAGACAATAAAACATTTATTCTTTCAATGCAAATTGGCTCGTTCTATATGGTCAGTCATCCAAATAGCTTCTGGCTTGTATCCTCCCTGTGGTGTTGCTAATGTATTTGGCAATTGGTTACATGGGATTGATCACAGGTTTAGAACTCTTCTCAGGGTGGGAGCGCTTGCCATTATTTGGTCGCTTTTGCTATGTAGAAATGATAAGGTTTTTAACGATAAAAGTACTTCTATGTTGCAGGTTATCTACAGATGTACCGGGACTCTTTGTTTATGGTCCTCTCTACAACGCGTGGAGAATCGAGGCCTGTTTACGGAGGTGTATACACGATTGGAGGCTACGGCGAGGGATACTTTTACCCAACATGGGTGGCAGCATGATCTAAGGATTGGCCCCCCTCCATATTAGGCGTTATACGGACTCTACATGTTTCGTTGTAATTCGCCTTTCTATTTTTATTTTGTGTGAGAGGATCTTATTTGGCTGTGTGCATCTTAGTCATGCAGAGGCCAGGTGTAATGCTTAAATCTTTTAAGTAATAAAGCGCCCCTTTTCGAAAAAGTAGTAGCATAGTTTCTTTGGCCACTGTCTAGAGTCTTAGTGGAATAATGGATAACATTTAATTTCTTATCAACTCTTTGTCCTAGAACAGCACCAACAACATAATCACTAGCATCACACATAATTCCAAAAGGCAAGTTCCAATCAGGTGGTTGAATAATAGGTGCAGAAGTTCAGGCTTTCTGAAGTGTTTCAAAGGATTCTAAATGATCATCATCAAAAACAAATGGAACATCCTTTTGTAAAAGATTAGTAGAGGCCTAGAATTTTTAGAGAAGTCTTTAATAAACCTCCTATAAACCAGCATGACCAAGGAAACTATGAATACCTTCAATATCTTTAGGACATGGCATTTTGTCAATAGCATCAACTTTAGCTTTATCCACCTCAATACCTCATTCAGAAATTTTATGCCCCAAGACAATGCCTTCATTAACCATAAAGTGGCACTTCTCCCAATTCAAGACAAGGTTAGTTTGTTCACATCTCTGTAAAACTCGATCAAGGTTGCTTAAGCAATCATCAAAAGATGTTCCATAAACGGAAAAATCATCCATGAAAACCTCCACAATCTTTTCACAAAAATCAGAGAATATATTAGTCATACATCTTTGAAAGGTAGCAGGTGCATTACATAAACCAAAAGGCATATGTCTATAAGCATAATTTCCAAAGGGGCGCGTAAAAGTGGTTTTCTCTTGATCAGGTTGTGATACAGGTATTTGAGAGAAACTAGAATATCCATCAAGAAAACAAAATGTGTGTGCTTAGATAGTCTTTCTAGCATTTGATCAATGAAAGGCAGAGCGTAATGATCTTTTCTAATAGTTTTATTTAATTTTCTAAAATCAATTACCATTCTACAGCCAGTAACAATTCTTTGTGGAATGAGTTCATTTTTATCATTAAGAACAATAGTAATACCTCCTTTCTTAGGGACACAATGAATGGGACTTACCCATCTACTATTAGTTATGGGAAAGATTATACCTGCTTCCAGAAGTTTTAGTATTTCATTTCTTACCATTTCTTTCATCTTAGGATTCAATCGTCGTTGGTGATCAACAATAGGTTTAGCATCAGGTTCCATATTAATTTTGTGCTGAGAGAGTGTGGGACAAATGCCCTTAAGATCATCAAGAGTATATCCAATAGCAGCATAGTGCTTCCTCGGAATTTTAACAATCTTCCTTCTTCATGTTCTGAAAGGTTGGCACTAATAATTACAAGGATATATCTTTTTCTCATCAAGATAAGCATACTTCAAAGTGTCAGGCAATTGCTTTAATTCAAACACAGGATCACCTTTAGGTGGAGGAGTACCTCCTAGAGTTTCAACAGGCAAATTGTGTTTAAGGACAGGTTGTTGTTTGAAGAAATTTTTATCTATTTCATTTCTTTCGCTTAAGTGCATATCATTTTCATGGTCTAGCAAATATTATTCTAGTGGATCAGTAGAAGGCAGGGCAATAGAAGGAAGTCCCATTATTTCATCTTTACTAAGTGACTCTTTATCATGAGGTTGTATACGAAACTTAGAGAAATTAAACTCATGAGACACATCACCAAAGCTAACACTAATAGTTTCCTTTTCACAATCTATCTTAGCATTGACAGTGTACAAGAAAGGTCTACCAAAGATTATGGGACAAAAGTCATCCTGTGGGGAACTAAGAACTAGAAAATTAGTAGGGTATTTTATTTTCCCACACAAGACTTCAACATCTCTAACAATCCCAAGTGGTGTGATGGTGTCTCTATTAGCAAGTTTAATAGTGACATCTATGTCTTCTATTTCAGTAGGTGCTATATCATTCATAATTTCTTGGTAAAGAGTAAAAGGAATAGCACTCACACTAGCACCTATATCACATAAACCATGATAACAATGATTTCCTATTTTAACTGAGACTACATGCATGCCAACAACAGATCTATGTATATCTTTTTCATCGGCTTTGGCAATTCTAGTAGCCTCATCACAGAACTAAATAACATGCCCATCGATACTATCGACCAAGCGATCTTTAACCATAGCAACACTAGGTTCTACTTTAATTTGTTCAGAGGGTTTAGGTGCTTTAATATTGCTTTTGCGAACCACAGTTGATACCTTAGCATGTTCCTTTATCCTAACGGGGAAAGGTGGGTTTTCAATATAAGGAGTGGGCACAACTGGATCAACATTATAAATAATAGTTTCATCTTTAGCTATAACCGGTTCTTTAATTTCTTCTTTAACAGGTGGATGATATTTAAAATTGGGGCATGCATATATAATTTCGATCATGATGAACTAGATGCATAGGATAAAAAATTTGGTGAAATCCCAATTTTAATCGATTCCAGATCCAAGATCCAATATCATCGCATAGCCTATATCATGTCAATGTTTTTCCCTTCAAAGATAAAGGGAAAACATTCTTCTTAACTTCGTCTCCAAACAAATCTGCAAGCTTAAATAATCCACAAATTTCATCCACACGAATCAGATGCATATTAAGATGTTCAGTTTCGTCTCCTGCCTAAGCATTAGCTAGTAGTTGTTCTATCATACCCGAAGGAATCTCATAACCAATATTTTCAGTAGGTGCAGTAGGTTGAGGGGCAACTCTTTCTGCTTCCGATCGAGGTGAAGATACCCCAAACAAACCCCTTAAAGGATGATCTTCCATAGTAACAAGTAACAGTAAATTTCAACATGTAATATAAATTTTTCCTTACCAAGAGCGCTTCACTCCCCAGCAATGGAGCCAGAAAAGATCCTTGATGACCCACAAGTATAGGGGATCAATCGCAGTCCTTTCGGTAAGTAAGAGTGTGGAACCCAACAAAGAGCAGAAGGAAATGACAAGCGGTTTTTAGCAAGCTAATTTCTGCAAGCACTGAAATTGTCGGTAACGAGTAGTTTGATAGCAAGATAGTTTGTAATGGACAAGTAATGGTAATGGTAAATGAAGTGCAGCAAGGTAGCCCAATCCTTTTTGTAGCAAAGGACGGGCCAAAACGGTCTCTTATAATAAGAAAAGTGTTCTTAAGGGCACGCAGGAATTTCATCTAGTCACTTTCATCATGTTTGTTTGATTCACGTTCGCTACTTTGATAATTTGATATGTGGGTGGACCGGTGCTTGGGTGTCATTCTTACTTGAACAAGCCAAGCATCCGCAACTACGAGAAAAGTATTAAGATAAAACCTAACCATAGCATTAAACATATGGATCCAAATCAGTCCCTTACGGAATAGCGCATAAACTAGGATTTGAGCTTCTATCACTCTAGCAACCAATCATCTAATAACTACTCCACAATGCATTCCCTTAGGCCCAAAGATGGTGAAGTGTCATGTACTTGACGCTCACATGATACCACTAAGGGAATCACAACATACATATCATCAAACACATATCAAATTCACATGATTACTTGCAACATGACTTCTCCCGTGGCCTCAAGAACAAAGGTAACTACTCACAAATGATATTCATGCTCAAAATCAGAGGGGTATTAAATAGCATAATGGATCTGAACATATAATGGATCAGAGGGGTATTAAATAGCCCTGGTGTCTTGTGGGTACCAGGTGGCCCCCTCCGATAGTTATTTTCTCCAATATTTATTAAATATTCCAAAATAATTCTCCGTAAAATTTCAGCTCATTTGGAGATGTGCAGATATCTCTGGTAGGTCCAGAATTCTAGCTGTCGGTATTCTCCCTCTTTGTGCAAACCTTGCATATTATGAGAGAAAAGGCATTAGAATTACTCAATAAAGCATTATTATGCATAAAAACATTATAAATAATAGTAGGAAAACATGATGTGAAACGGACGTATCAATGGGACATTTGTAAAATCAACATATGAAGATAAGGGTAAAAGAGGCGTTTAGGTGTTGTTCAAAAAGTCCTCTCATGTCACTTTTGCGCCAAGAGAAAATAGAGTCCTACTCCCACATGTTCTGAACTTAGATTCGGATTGCACAGACATACTTCACTCAGAACACCAATATCTCTTTCATCCAGACTCTAAATTGGGTAATTCCTTTTTTGTTGGAAAGTTTATTTCGTGCACTTTCCAACCCAATTGGATTCACCTTACAATTGGATACATCTTCATCCTAGAGAAACAAGTATAATCATATCTCTGGCATAAATTTCAAGCATACCAATGCAACATATCAATTTGATCCCATAACAGTTTCCCTTTTTGTGTCAAGAGATAATCCCTAAAGTATTCACGTTGATCCAACGTGTCTCCCATTATCATGTTGAATGGGGTTTTCTAAGGATTATCAAAGTAGTGTTTAATATTTTTCACATAATGAGCATCAAGGGTTTTAGGAGGTTCCCCATCTCATGAGTAGCAAGTACAACTATTTTTTTGTGTTTCGTGTTCCATATCCATAACTAAAGATAGAGAAAACTTAGAACAGAAAATAAAAACTACTTAGTGATAAAGCAAACAAGCACACACGAGAATATTCACCCCACGCTATTGCTCCCCGGCAATGGCGGCAGAAAAAGGTCTTGATAACCCACAATTATAGGGGATCATTTGTAGCCTTTTTTGATAAATAAGAGTGTCAGACCCAACGAGGAGCTAAAGGTAGAACAAATATTCCCTCAAGTTCTATCGACCACTGATACAACTCTACGCACACTTAACATTTGCTTTACCTAGATCAATAATAAAACTAGAAGTACTTTGTGAGTATAAAACTACAAATAAATTGCAAGGTAATAAAAGTAGATAGCTTTTGTCAACAAGAAAGTCATTTGTCCCTAGGTGGTCGATAACTAGACCGGTGATCATTACTGCAATTTTATATGAGGGAGAGACATGAACTAACATACTTTTTCTACTTGGATCATATGCACTTATGATTGGAACTCTAGCAAGCATCCACAACTACCAAAGATCATTAAGGTAAAACCCAACCATAGCATTAAGTATCAAGTCCTCTTTACTCCCATACGCAATAGCCCATTTACTCGGGTCTGTGTATTATGTCACTCATGCCACCCACTATAAGTGAATTATGAATGTATAGCTACACCCTACAGCGGGGAACCCTCATGTTTGCGCGACACGGAGGGCACCATAGGACAGCACCGAAATAAAATATACAACTCACACCAACCCCGATCATCTATCAACCCATAGGACAAAACGGATCTACACAAACATCATAAGATAGCCATATAGATCATTGGGAAATAATATATAGCGTTGAGCACCATGTTTAAGTAGAGATTACATTGGGGAGGAGTGTTACACTGTTGCATAGAGGGGCAGAAAGTTGATGTTGACGGTAGCGAGATTGTTGATGTAGATCGTCGTCACGATCATTGCCCTGGCGACACTCCAGCGCCACCGGGAGAGAGGGGGAGAGAGCCCACCCCCTCCTTCTTCTTCTTCCTTAGCCTCTCCCTATATGGGAGGAGAGTTTCCCCTCTGGTTCATGGCCTACATGGGGGTAGAGGGGCGGGAGCCCCTCCGAGATTGGATTATCCCTTTGTTCTCTTCTCTTTCGTGTTCTGTTTTCTGGCCAAAACCATTTCTTATATTCCCGGAGATTCGTATCTCCGATTGTGCTAAGATTTTAACACGATTTTTTTTCAAATATAAGCTTCCTTGTGATCAAAGTAGAGCTCCAAACGACTTACGAGGAGGGCACAACCCACTACCATGTGCATGGGTTGCCTAGCATGCCCAGGTGTCTTGTGGTAGCTATGGGCCCCTGTTTGCATTGATTCCACCTCCCAAAAATCACATATATTCCAAAATAATTCTTCGTAAATCTTTATTGCGTTTGGACTTCATTTGATATGGATATTCTGCGAAATAAAAAACATGCAACAAACAGGAACTGGCACTAGGCACTGGATCAAAATGTTAGTCCAATAAATCATATAAAATTTTGCCAAAAATATGTGAATGTTGTATAATATTGGCATGAAACAATCAAAAATTATAGATACGATGGAGACATACACTACAAAAAAAAGACAGATCCGTGACATTTTGGGCCGAACGAATTTTTTTCCTGTCATGCTTATGACACTTCTATAACGATAATTGTGACAAAACCCGGTATCATCATAGATGTGGTGGGCTCCTAGTTCTATAACAAAAAATCTTGACAGAAAATGGGCTTTTCGTCCTGGGCAGGCCGGAGACGCAGCTGCATGACATGCTTTGGGTCATCCATGACGGAAAAAAACCATGGTAGAAGTGAGGGCGAGGAAAATATCGGGGAGCTCCCGGTTATGGTGGGTGGTCGGGGGCCAAGCGATGCGCGTTTCTCTCGTACACGTACGTGCGTGGGTGCGTGGTGTTGGGCTCTAACTAAACTCAAGCGAGGCATTCGCCTACTGAACCCGAGCGATTGCACTGCAGGCTACGCGTTACTGAACCTGGGCGATCGATCGATCTGGCTGTTAGCTGAACCCGATCGAGCGATTCCTTTGCTACTGCTGCTAACTAAAGCCAATCGAACCCTGCTGCCTCCTTCCCTTGATGAATAGTGAGTGTTGTTGGGGGGGTTTGGTGGGTGTAGGATGAACAGGACCCCGTGGTGTTGCCGCTGGATGAACAGGACCCCAATCGATTGAGCCAGTTGGGGTGGATGAACAAGACCCCGTGGAGGGTTGGATGAATAGGACCCCGTGGAGGGCTGGATGAACAGTAGCCGATGGAGGGCTAGATGAACAGTAGGCCGTGGAGGGGTGGTTGAACAGGACCCCGTGGAGAGGGCTGGTTGAACAGTAGCCGGTGGAGGAGCGGTGGAGGCTGGATGAACAGGAGCCCATGGATGAACAGTCGCAGGTGGAGGCTGGAGGCTGGAGGAGGTCGACGGTGGATGAACAGTAGCCCGTGGAGGCTGGAGAAGGTCGACGGTGGAGATGAACAGTATCCCGTGGAGTCCCGTTTTGCGATACGCCACACCCCTCCCGATGAACAGGACCCCCGTTTCGACCGAAGCGCTCCAACACAAGTTTGTTTCCTCATTTCGCGGTACGCCACACCCCTCCCGATCAACAGGACCCCATTTCGACTGCAGGAGGTCCAAGAGAAGTACATTTCCTCCGTTTTGCGGTACGCCAGACCCCTCCCATTGAACAAGATCCTGTTTCGACCATGGCCGGTCGAACACAAGGTCGTTTCCTCCATTCTGCGGTATGCCAGTCCTCGTTTCGATCTGCTGTTCCGTCCAAGCCGGGTGGCTCCCGATGAACATGACGTATTCTGTTGCCTCCCGATGAAGACGACACATTCCATTGCCTCCCCATGAACACGACGCAGTTTCTCCGTTCCGACCCAGCCGGTTGGCTTCCGATGAACAGGATTAGTTGTTGTACGTGCTAGAGACCCCGCCCGTATGTATGTACGTAGCCGTATTTACTATGTTGCAGCGCGGTCGTACGTACATGTACACGATATAGACGGGACTGCGTAACATGCTACGTCGGCGCCTCTACTTCAACATGTGCCGCTCCTTACTCGGCCACGGTACGTCGCTGCAGAGACACCGATCGACCGCTATGTACATACACGTTCGCGGCCGGACAGATAACGCTACCTTCACTTCAACCTGGTGGGTCCCAGCTATCAGGGGGTAAGAAGGCAGTTCCTTCCATGCGAAGATAAAGCCGGTGGGTCCCAGTTGTCAGGGGGGAAACGTTTTTTTCGTGAAATATAGAGGCCCCTCCGGTCGGTCCGAGGTGTCAGGTGGAGGAATCATTATTCTGTGTGTAATGGGGACGCACTTCCTTGCGTGCGGCCATGGACCCAGTTGTCAGCCTCTCCACTTGCAATCCTCTTTTGATGGATGTCATTCGTTGACCGCGTTGATGAAGTCGTATCGCCCGAGAGCACCAAGGTGGTGGACGATGGCGCGGCCTAGGAAGGGAACGACCCGGATCCGGGGAATACGCAGCAGTGGATGCCCATGCGGAAGGGAGTAAGAGGGTTGACTGCTTCGGCTGTGGTTTGAGATTGTCTTCTCCGAAGAATAACAGGGTGTGTGGCTGAGTAGAGGGAAGGCCTGGCCAATAGTAGTATGGTCCGGCGGTGAGGCCTGCGCGGCAGCACAGCCGGCCACGAGAGGCTGGAGCAAGCGGTACGGCGGGCGCAGGTTTGGGCGGCTGGAGCAACAAGACCAGAGGTTGAAGACGCAGCTTGTCCGTTGGATTAACATCAAACAGTCAGTGCAGCTAGAATCGTTTATTGACTAAGTTGACAAAGCCCTGCGTACGTGTTAACTTAGTAGGCTCACAAGTCAGCCTACAAATCAGGTGGGTCCCAGCTAGCAGGAGGAATCAATTTTTTCGCGTAATAAGGTGGCACTTCCTTGCGTGCGAAGATGTTTTCTGGTTTTTTTATTTCTTCTTTTTTAAGTTAGAATAAAAATAAAACAATTTAGGATCTTTGGTACAATCTATATTTTCAGGAAAAGGATCATAATAAAGCTGGTGGGCCCTAGGTGTCACAGAGAGGAAACTTTTTATTTCAGCGTAATAAAGGAAGCACTTCCTTGCGTGTGAAGATGTAGCTGGTGGGTCAAACCTGTTAGGGGAGAAATTATTTGTTTTCACATAATACGGGGGCACTTGCTGCGTGCGGCCATGGGCCATGTGCGTCCCTACTGTCAGCCAAACCACGTACATGCCTCATCTGAGCCCCCCCTTGATCCAATGGCTGGCTGGCTGGCCGCCAGTTACGCCATGCCTTGTTGTGGGCAAGGCACTGGATCTCTGTCCCTGATGGCTGTCGTTGTTGACAAAGTTGACCACGCCGCGCCGAGAGAACCAACGCAGTGAACGATGGCGAGTATTACGAAGGGGAACAACCTGGAGCCGGGGAAGACACAACAGTGGATGCCCATGAGGAGGGGAGTACGAGGGTTCACTGGTTCGCTGCGGTATGAGGCTGTCGTCGCCGGTGAAGAGCAGGAGGTGTTGGTGAGTAGAGGAATGGCTTAGACGGCATTTCAGACTAGAGTGGGCCAGTAAAGCCTGCGCGGCAGCACGGCTGGCACCGGGAGGCGGTAGCAGGCGGTACCGCTAGCCATAGTTTGGGAGGCTGAAGCAAGAATATCCGAGATTGAAGAAGCACTACAGCGATTGGATGGACATCCAACAGCCACTGCTGCTAGAATCGTGTCTTGACTATAAGGTTACAAAGCCTTCCGTATGCCTTTGTAGGCCCACAAGCCTTCTGTACGCATCACTGACTATAATTCTCAAAAACAATAGTAGGCCCACAAGCCTTCCGTACGCGTCACTGACTATAATTCTCAAAAACAATAGTAGGCCCACAAGTGAGCATCACATCTGTGGTAGAGACCATATAGTTGATGACCCACAAGTGTAGGGGATCTATCGTAGCCTTTTAGATAAGTAAGAGTGTCGAACCCAACGAGGAGCAGAAGGAAATGATAAGCGGTTTTTAGCAAGGTATTCTCTGCAAGCACTGAAATTATCGGTAACAGATAGTTTTGTGATAAGATAAATTGTAATGAGCAACAACTAATAAAAGTAAATAAGGTGCATCAAGATGGCCCAATCCTTTTTGTAGCAAAGGACAAGCCTGTACAAACTCTTATATGAAGGAAAGCGCTCCCGAGGACACATGGGAATTATCGTCAAGCTAGTTTTCATCACGTTCATATGATTCGCGTTCGGTACTTTGATAATTTGATATGTGGGTGGACCGATGCTTGGGTGATGTCCTTACTTGGATAAGCATCCCACTTATGATTAACCCCCATTGCAAGCATCCGCAAGTAAAACAGAAGTATTAAGGTAAACCTAACCATAGCATGAAACATATGGATCCAAATCAACCCCTTACGAAGCAACGCATAAACTAGGGTTTAAGCTTCTGTCACTCTAGCAACCCATCATCTACTTATTACTTCCCAATGCATCCCTCTAGGCCCAAACAATGGTCAAGTGTCATGTAGTCGACGTTCACATGACACCACTAGAGGTATGACAACATACATCTCATCAAAATATCGAACGAATACCAAATTCACATGACTACTAATAGCAAGACTTCTCCCATGTCCTCAGGAACAAACGTAACTACTCGCAAAGAATATTCATGTTCATAATCAGAGGGGTATTAATATGCATAATGGATCTGAACATATGATCTTCCACCAATTAAACCAACTAGCATCAACTACAAGGAGTAACAACACTACTAGCAACCCACAGGTACCAATCTGAGGTTTGGATACAAAGATTGGATACAAGAGATGAGCTAGGGTTTGAGATGAGATGGTGCTGGTGAAGATGTTCATGGAGATTGACCCCCTCCCGATGAGATGATCGTTGGTGATGACGATGGCGATGATTTCCCCCTCCCGAAGGGAAGTTTCCCCGGTAGAACTGCTCCGCCGGAGCCCTAGATTGGTTCCGCCAAGGTTCCGCCTCGTGGCGGCGGAGTTTCATCCTGTCAGCTTGGTTGTGATTTTTTTTCTCGGACAAAAGACTCCATATAGCCAAAGATGGGCATCGGAGGGCCACCAGGGGGGCCACGAGGCAGGGGGCGCGCGAGGGGGGTTGGGCGCGCCCCCCACCCTCGTGGCTAGTGGGTGGGCCCCCTCTGGTACTTCTTGCGCCCAATATTTTTTATATATTCTGGAAAGTGCTCCCATGGAGTTTCAAGACTTTTGGAGATGTACAGAATAGGTCCCTAATATTTGCTCCTTTTCCAGCCTAGAATTCCAGCTGCCGGCATTCCCCCTCTTCATGTAAACCTTGTAAAATAAGAGAGAATAGGCATAAGCATTGTGACATAATGTGTAATAACAGCCCATAATGCAATAAATATCGATATAAAAGCATGATGCAAAATGGACGTATCAACTCCCCCAAGCTTAGACCTCGCTTGTCCTCAAGCGAAAGCCAAAATCGAAAAATATTTCCACATGTTTGGAGATAGAGGTGTCGATAAAAATAAAATACGGGCATGAGGGCACCATGATCATTCTTAGAACAACAACATATATATTGTCATATGATCTCTTACGCTAAAGTAATAATTCAATCACAATTTCAAGTATGAATCATAAACTTCATTGAGAACCAACAAACTCTAATCTCAGTCATTGAGGCAATTGCAATTTATCATAACATAGGAAAGAGTCAATATAAGAGCTTTTCAGCAAGTCCACATACTCAACCATCATTTAGTCTTTCACAATTGCTGACACTCACGTGATATTTATGGTTATGAAGTTTTAATCGGACACAGAGAAAGATAGGGGCTTATAGTTTTGCCTCCCAACGTTTTACCTCATGGGTAATGTCAACAATAATAGCTCATGCAGACTCACATCCAATTAGCTATATGTATATGGATCATTCCAACACATTGTGCTTGCCAAAGGATAAAATGTAAAAAGGAAAGGTCAAGATCACCATGACTCTTATGTAAGGTATAAGATAAAAGTAAAAGATAGGCCCTTCGCAGAGGGAAGCAGAGGTTGTCATGCGCTTTTATAGTTGGATGCACGAAGTCTTAATGCAAAAGAACGTCACTTTACATTGCCACTTGTGATATGGACCTTTATTATGCAGTCCGTCGCTTTTATTTCTTCCATATCACAAGATCGTATAAAGCTTATTTTCTCCACATTAATAAGTCATACATATTTAGGAGGCAATTTTTATTGCATGCACCAATGACAACTTACTTGAAGGATCTTACTCAATCCATAGTTAGGTATGGTGGACTCTCATGGCAAAACTGTGTTTAAGGATATTTGGAAGCACAAGTAGTATTTCTACTTGGTGCAAAGAACTTGGCTAGCATGAGAGGTAAAGCCAAGCTCAACATGTTGGATGATCCATGACAATATAATTTATCTCAGGTGTAAGAAAACATAACCCATTACGTTGTCTTCCTTGTCCAACGTCAACTCTTTAGCATGTCATATTTTAATGAGTGCTCACAATCATAAAATATGTCCAAGATAGTATATTTATATGTGAACCTCTCTTTCTTTATTACTTCCTATTAATTGCAAGGATGACCAAAACTATGTTTGTCAACTCGCAACAACTTTTATTCATCATACTCTTTATATGTGAGCTCATTACTCTTCATAAGATCCATATGATCTCTTTATTTCTTTTTATTCCTTCTCTTTTATTTTATTCACTCAAGAGCATAGCAAAATAATCAAGCCCTTGACTCAACACTAATCTTTATTATATAGCTCACAGACTCAATTACATAGGAAGATCATAAAGCAAAGCTCACAACTAGATCATACTAAAACTTTATTCTACTAGATCAAGATATTATCAAAAGGATCAAACTAAGAAAAATGGTAAAGCTAAAAGTGATGGTGATACGATACCGGGGAACTCCCCCAAGCTTGGCAGTTGCCAAGGGGAGTGCCCATACCCATGTGATTATGTCTCTTTTGCCGGTGAAGGAGATGGAGTTGTTGATGATGTAGGCTTGTCGTCCCTCTTCCAAGGCATAGGCTCACCATCATAGAAGGATGATCGAGTCTCCGGGATCCTTAAATCTGTAGTCAAACTCATCCTCTTGAATCTATATTCATACTCATAGTTTTGATTTTGCAGGTCATAGATCTGGGCTTGGAGGTGCTCGATTTTCTCATGAAGCTTGAAGATGGCCTCCCCAATGTCCTTGATGTCCAGCTTGTGGTTGTTGAACTCCGTGATCATTATGTGATTGGAGTCTAGTCCACGCTCCACCATCTCCTGACACTTGAAAACTTGTTGCTCCATTGCCTCGAGCCTTGTCTCCACGCTTCCGGTCCTCCTTGGTCCCTCAACATCGCGGATGTGCAACAACCCCTCACGCATCTCAATGGTTTGAGGGTGTTGCAGCACCTCCGCGAGGTCGGGGTTGATGACCTTCTCGAAGAACTTGTCCTTGGGGGCACTTGAAGACGACATGGCGACCTAGATCTGTCAAAAAACAGCTCGAAACAAAGACAGGAGATATTTGCATGATACGGTGGTCAAAACCTACGAGAGATTATATAACGAATTTTTACTGACCAAAAGAAGTATCGTGCAAGAAAACGGAGTCTGGAGATCGCACGAGGTGCCCATGAGGAAGGGGGGCGCGCCTCCCACCCTCGTGGAAGCCTCGTGTCCTTCCCGGGCTGCTTCTTATTTTCCTATTTTTCTAAATATTCCAAAACGGAGAAAATTTTCCATTAGAACTATTTTGGAGTCGGTTTACTTACCGTACCACATACCTATTCCTTTTCGGAGTCTGAAACGTTCTAGAAAGTGTCCCTTATGCATTCCTCCGGGGTTACGGTTTCAATAATATTGGTTTCAACATTTATGGGATTACCTGAGATATAATGTTTGATTCTTTGACCGTTTACCACCCTCGGATTTGTGCCTTCGAAGTTGTTGATTTTTATGGCACCGGAACGATAGACCTCCTCGATAACGTAAGGACCTTCCCATTTAGAGAGGAGTTTTCCTGCAAAAAATCTTAAACGAGATTTTTATAGCAATACATAATCACCTACATTAAACTCACGCTTTTGTATCCTTTTGTCATGCCATCTTTTAACTTTTTCTTTAAACAGTTTGGCATTTTCATAGGCCTGGGTTCTCCATTCATCAAGTGAGCTAATGTCAAATAACCTCTTCTCACCGGCAAGTTTGAAATCATAGTTGAGCTCTTTAATGGCCCAATATGCCTTATGTTCTAGTTCCAGAGGTAAGTGACATGCTTTTCCATAAACCATTTTATACGGAGACATGCCCATAGGGTATTTATATGCAATTCTATAGGCCAATAATGCATCATCAAGTTTCTTGGACCAATTCTTTATAGATCTATTAACAGTCTTTTGCAAAATTAATTTGAGCTCTCTCTTACTCAATTCTACTTGACCACTAGACTGTGGGTGATAAGGAGATGCAATTCTATGATTAACATCATACTTAGCAAGCATTTTACGAAAGGCACCATGAATGAAATGTGAACCACCATCAGTCATTAAATATCTAGGGACTCGAAACCTCGGGAAAATAACTTCTTTAAGCATCTTAATAGAGGTGTTATGATTAGCACTACTAGTTGGAATAGCTTCTACCCACTTAGTAACGTAATCAACAGCAACTAAAATATGTGTATACCCATTAGAGGAAGGAAACGGTCCCATATAATCAAAGCCCCAAACATCAAATGGTTCAATAACAAGTGAATAATTCATAGGCATTTTTGACGTCTACTAATATTACTGATTCTTTGGCATTCATCACAAGATAAGACAAACTTACGGGCATCCTTGAAGAGAGTATGCCAATAAAAATCGGATTGGAATACCTTATGCGCAGTTCTATCTCCAGCGTGGTGCCCTCCATAAGCCTCGGAGTGACACTTGCATAGGATTTGTTCATGTTCATGCTCAGGTACACAACATCTAATAATACCATCTACTCCTTCTTTATAAAGATGTGGGTCATCCCAAAAGTAATGTCTCAAATCATAGAAAAACTTTTTCGTTTGCTGGTATGTGAAACTAGGTGGTATGAATTTAGCAACAATGTAATTAGCATAATCAGCATACCATGGAGTAGTATGAGAAGCATTTATGACAACTAATTGTTCATCAGGAAAGCTATCATAAATAGGTAGTGGGTCATCAAGAACATTCTCTAACCTAGACAAGTTGTCTGCAATGGGATTCTCAGCTCCCTTTCTATCAATAATATGCAAATCAAATTCTTGTAGCAAGAGAACCCATATAATAAGTCTAGGTTTAGCATCTTTCTTTTCCATAAGGTATTTAATAGCCGCATGATCAGTGTGAATGGTTACTTTAGAATCAACAATATAAGGTCTAAACTTATCACAAGCAAAAACAACTGCTAAAAATTCTTTTTCGGTAGTAGCATAATTTCTCTGGGCACTATCTAGAGTTTTACTAGCATATTGGATAACATTTAGCTTCTTATCAACTCTTTGTCCTAGAACAGCACCTACAGCATAATCACTAGCATCACACATAATTTCAAAGGGTAAATTCCAATCAGGTGGCTGAACAATAGGTGCAGAAATCAAAGTTTTATTAAGTATTTCAAATGCTTCTACACAATCATCATCAAAGACGAAAGGAATATCTTTTTGTAATAGGTTAGTCAAAGGCCGAGAAATTTTTGAGAAGTCCTTATAAAAACCGGCATGACTAAGGAAACTTCTTATACCTTTGATGTCCTTGGGACACGGCATCTTTTCAATAGCATCAACTTTAGCTTTATCAACTTCAATACCTCTTTCAGAAATTTTATGCCCCAAGACAATACCTTCATTAACCATAAGGTGGCACTACTCCCAGTTCAAGACAAGATTAGTTTCTTCACATCTCTGCAAAACTCGATCAAGGTTGCTCAAGCAATCATCAAAAGAGGATCCATAAATGGAGAAATCATCCATGAAAACCTCACAAATCTTTTCACAAAAGTCAGAGAATATAGCCAGCATGCATCTTTGAAAGGTAGCAGGTGCATTACATAAACCAAAAGGCATACATCTATAAGCAAAAGTACCGAAAGGGCAAGTAAAAGTGGTCTTTGATTGATCATCAGCTGAAACATGTATTTGAGAGAAGCCGGAGTAACCATCTAGAAAGCAAAAATGTGTATGTTTGGATAATTTTTCTAGCATTTGATCAATGAAAGGCAAAGGGTAATGATCTTTTTAATAGCTTTATTTAATTTGCAAAAATTAATTACCATCCTATAACCTGTAATAATTCTTTGTGGAATCAATTCATATTTATCATTAGGAACGACAGTAATACCTCCCGTCTTAGGGACACAATGGACAGGACTTACCCACTGATTATCAGCAATGGGATAAATTATACCTACCTCAAGGAGCTTTAATATTTCCTTTCTTACCACTTCTTTCATCTTAGGATTCAGCCGTCGTTGGTGATCAATAACTGGTTTGGTGTCTTTCTGCAAATTTATTTTGTGTTGACATAGAGTGGGACTAATGCCTTTAAGATCATCAAGAGTATATCCAATAGCAGCGTGGTGCTTCTTCAGAGTTTTCAATATTTTTTCTTCCTCCTTCTCTGAAAGGTTAGCACTAATAATAAAAGGATATATCTTCTTTTCGTCAAGGTAAGCATATTTAAGAGTATCAGGTAATGGTTTATGCTCAAACACGGGATCACCCTTGGATGGAGGAGGATCCCCTATGATTTCAACAGGCAAGTTGTGTTTTAGAATAGGTCCCTGTTTAAAGAATACTTCATCTATTTCCCTTCTTTCATTCATGAATAGATCATTTTCATGGTCTAGTAAATATTGTTCTAAAGGATCAGTAGGAGGCACGGCAATAGAAGCAAGACCAATAATTTCATCTTTACTAGGAAATTCCTCATCACGGGGTTGTCTACAAAACTTAGCAAAATTAAACTCATGAGACATATCCCCTAAACCAACAGAAACAATATCCTTATTATAGTCTATCTTAGCATTAACAATATTCAAGAAGGGTCTACCAAATATAATGGGACAAAAGCTATCTTGTGGGGAACCAAGAACAAGAAAATCAGCAGGATATTTAACCTTCCCACACAGGATATTTAATCAGCAGGATCACCTCCCTCGGGACCCCTACCAGCTGATTTGGCTCCCACGTGAATATCTCCTTGTTCGCGCTTAAGAACCTCACCAGAGCTTCTTCTTGTTCCTGGTCGAGACCGGCTCCTATGGTAAAGGTGGCTCATGAAGGCCCGTCCTCGCTGACCGGTACCTGCTTGGTTTCCACCTTGTCTTAGGTGAACAGCTGCTTCTTGGTGGGCGCGGCCTCCCTGGCCGTGGGGGCACCTGCGTCGGCGGGTTGTGCTGCCACCGCGGTCTTGAAGGTGAGCCTGAGCATCGTCACGCCCTCCTTAGTGTCCCCCTTGATGGTGAGGACGCCCTTGCTCCCAGGCATGTTCATCAGGATGTAAGTCGGGTGAGTCGCTGCCATGAACTGAGCAAGAGCCGGGTACCCGAGGATGGCGTTGTACGGGAGGCCGATGCGAGCGACATCGAAGTCCACCAGCTCGGTGTAGTAGTTGTCGCGTGTGCCGAAGGTGACAGGGAGGCGAATCTGTCCCAGGGAGTGGGCAGCTCCACCACCTACTCCTAAGAAGGGCTTACTAAGGTCAAGCCACTCGAGTGGCACGTGGAGAAGGCTGAAGGCTTCCACGGAGAGCAAGTTGAGGCCGGCACCACCGTCGATGAGGGTCTTGGTGACGGCCACGTTGCAGATGGTGGACGTGTAGAGCATCGGAAGCACTCCGGAGCCAGTGGTGGAGTCGGGATAGTCTTCTGAGCCGAAGGTAAGGTCGGCCTCTGGCGCAGCCCAGCTCGGTGGAGCCCCCGGGCGCCTGGAGGTGGCCCCGGTCTGACGGAGGAACGGCTTGGCGTGGTGGTCTGACGATGGTGCTTGAGAGCCGCCCAGCAAGGCCGCGACTGCGTGGTGCGCCGGCACCACGTACCGAGCAGTGAAGAGGTCGCGGAGCTCCTCCCAAGATGCCACCGTGGATCCGGGAAGGTTGAGCAGCTAGGCGGGTGGCTCGCCGGCGAGGGCCATGGGAAGCCAGTTGGCCATGACCTTGTCATCACCCCTGGCTTCGAGGATGGCCTCCTCGTACGCCAGCAGGAAAGCTAAAGGGTCTGCCACGCCGTCGTAGCGCGGCGGCATCTCCGGCCTGAACTCGAGCGGCTGCTGCACATGCCGCAGGGCGGGGGCAGGGATTGGAGCCCCCTGGCCCCGTTGTCAACGCTGACCGTCGGAGTCGGTGGCAGGGCGCCTGCCATGCGGGCGAAGCACGGTGGCGGATCGATGGAGGGGAAGTTACGGCACACCCCTACCTGGCGTGCCAAATGTCGGATGTGGGGTTCCGGCAAACCCTTAAGGTTCGAACACTGGGGTGTGCGTGAAGTCTATTCCTCCTACCAATCTACGCCCTAGCTCGCTAAGATCTCGTGGACGAACTCAACGAACTCGCTGCACAGAAAGACACAGGATTCATACTGGTTCGGGCCACCATTGTGTTGTAACACCCTACTCCAGTGTGGTGGTGGTGGATTGCCTCTTGGGCTGATGATAAACAATACAAGGGGAAGAACAGCCTCCTGAGGTTGAGGTGTTCTTGTTCGTGGCTAACTTGTGCGGGCGAGAGAGTGATCTAAGATGCCGACTTCTCGGCCTCGACTCTCTCTTCTCTCCTCTTTTCTATGGTGGTGGCTAGCCCTACTTACAGAGGCCCTGGTCCTCTTCCCAAATATTGAGCGGGAAGGGAGCCAACAACCGCGGGCTAATTTGAAGGGGGGCAGCTAGTACAAGCCGTCCTGACAAAAGGTGGTCTGCGCCTGCGAAAGGCTCTGGTCGTGACGTCGTCTTGGGCTCCACAATGACCTCCGTATTGCCGTCCTTCTGGTCTTGGTCTTGTTGCACCAAAATGGCAACCTTTGCCTGATGCCTCGGTACTCCTCGCCTGCGCTAGTTTCCTTAGCATCAAAGAGGAACCAAGGACACTGCGTGTGCTGGCGCCCGCCTGGTGTCGATCGTCATGGCTCACGTCACGAGAGCCTCGTGAGGTTCGCCTTTCCTTGATGTCTTCGCTCCTCGTGAGCCTGCCTGGCTAGGCCGCTCCAGAGGAGATTTCGTGTCGTCCGCCTCGCGAGGCTCGGCCCCCCACAAGGGTCTTGGATGCCGTGTTGGTGAAGATGGGCCGTACGCCCTGCTGGCTCAGCCACGCAGCAGGCCGCAGGCAGGCAAGTCTGGGGACTCCCGTTCCCAGGACGCTGACACAGTGTGATTCATTCATATTAACTGAGACATTATCTTAACAATGCCTTGTTTCAACATGTATAAAGAACGACAAAGCAGAAAAGTACCATTCCTAAAACAATGTGACCGATTCATTTTAACAGAGACATTATCTTAACAATACCTTGGTTAAACATGTAGAAAGAACTACAACTCGGGATAGAACCATTTGTAAAACCCTATAACGGATATATAATAACAAAGACATTATCTAAACAATACATTTCTTAAACATGTACTCCGGCCAATCCCTAACAGAAACGGTACTCCCGCCGATCCCTAACAAGTGTTGCAGTTTCAGTAGTCAATTTTGAGAGTGGCATTGCTTAATTTTACCAGCGGCATTAGATTAACAAAAAGCATAAATAGTTCCAGGGGGAGTGGGCACAACAACACTATGTGCTTCCATCTACTTATAAAGGGGGTGATGCAGAGTTTTGTTGTAACAAAGAAACAAGCATCATGTCTGGGTTGGAACAATTTTTGCTCACTTAATGGTAAAAGATAGCAGTTCCATAGCTTCAATTCAACATTTATCCAAAACGGTACCAATACAAGTAGCACAACATCTCAAAGCACACTGCAGCATCATGTGGATGAAAGTCGGTATTGACCTTTCAAGACCAAGATTTGAAACAACTCACGAGGAAGACCTGAAAGAGATCTCAACACATATACGGAAATATGGTCTCCTTTTGTGCAGTTCCACCAAAATTAAGCAAAGTCATCGGTGTGACATTCAAGTTGAACTGCACAAAACACTCTTAAAACAAAAGTGTTTCGCGTAGCGAAGCAAAATGTCGCAATAGCAACAAGTTGAATAGATATCCATGTTTTAACGGAGGCAAAAAAGGAATTAATTACTGGCCAATAAAGGAGGATGAAACATGCGGCCACATAAATGGTAATCCCGCCAATCCCTAACAAGTGTTGCAGTTTTGAACTAAGATTTAGTAGTTAATTCTGAGGGTGGCATTGTTTAATTTTACTAGCGGCATTAGATTAACAAAAAAACACAAACAGTTCCAGGGGAGAGTAGGCGCAACAACAGCATGTGCTTCCATCTACTTATAAACGGGGTGATGCAGAGTTTTGTTGTAACAAAGAAACAAGCATCATGTCTGGGTTGGAACATTTTTTGCTCACTTAATGGTAAAAGACAGCAGTTCAATAGCTTCAATTCAACATTTATCCAAAACAATACCAATACAAGTAGCACAACATCTCAAAGCACAATACAGCAACATATGGATGAAAGTCGGTACTGACCTTTCTTGACCAAGATTTGAAACAAATCACGAGGAGGACTTGAAACAAATCCCAACACATATATGAAAATGTGATCTCCTTTTATGCAGTTCCACCAAAATTAAGCAAAGTCGCCGGTGTGGCATTCAAGTTGAACTGCACAAAACACTCCTAAAACAAAAGTGTTTCGCGTAGCAAAGCAAAATGTCACAATAGCAACAAGTTGAATAGATATCCCTATTTTAACAGAGGCAAAAAAGGAATCAATTACTTGCCAATAAAGGAGGATGAAACATGCGGCAACAAAAATGGTAATCCCGCCAATCTGTAACAAGTGTTGCAGTTTTGAACTAAGATTCAGTAGTTAACTCTGAGAGTGGCATTGCTTAATTTTACCAGGGGCAATAGATTAACAAAAAGCATAAATAGTTCCAGGGGAGAGTGGGCGCAATAACACCATGTGGTTCCATCTACTTATAAAGGGGGTGATGCAGAGTTTGTTGTAACAAAGCAACAAGCATCATGTCTGGGTTGGTCCCATTTTTGTTCACTACTTAATGGGAAAAGACAGCAATACAATAGCTTCAATTCAACATTTATTTAAAATTGTATCAATACAAGTAGCACAACATCTCAAAGCACATTACATAATCATGTGGATGAAGGCATGTACTAACCTTTCATGAGACGAACAAGATAAAATATGAATCTACCAACACGAGTAGGAAATCCAATCTCGTTTTGTGCAGTTCCAATGAAATCAAGCAAACTTGCAGTTCGCTATAGCAACAAGTTGAATAGATATCCCTATTTTAACAGAGGCAAAAAAGGAAACAATTACTGGCCAATAAAGGAGGATGAAACAAACGGCGACAAAAAGAAGCATCTAACTTATCTATATGGAAAACAAAGTAGGACAGTAGCATTCCTAAAATGGTTGCATTGATTCATATTAATAGAGACATTCTCTTAAAACAACATTCGTTAAAAATGTAATTTACTTTTAACAATGGCATTGCTTCAATTTTCCAGCTGCTTTCTTAGATTAACAACAGCAAAATACTTGTATGGGTCATGAGACATGGGACATGCCAGCACCATGTGCGTCCACACGTATAAATGGGTGATGCAGAGTATGTTCCAAGCAGCATATTTGCATTGGTCCCATATTTGTTCTCTTTGAACATTTTTCCTATGTGAAGGCAGCAAATCCGGTCCTGCACAAACTACCCGACCCCCAATTTCTTTCCTTTTTGAACAAAGAGATCGGTTCCTTATAGATGTGTGTACTGGGTTACCCCCTTTTTCCCTTTTCGACCAACAAAGCGGTTGGATAGCCAGTCTATACTACTTTCCCTCCCTCCTTTCCTCATTGAACTACGTCCTAGATTCATGCTCCACCCCGCCGCACCCTTCTTTACTCTTTGAACCAAGACCTAGATTCGACTACAGAATCGAAAAAGGTCCGCATGTAGCTAGAGCAATGACAGTTTCAAAGAAACTTATACCTTAGGGTCGTCGGGATGTGGCTAGGTGTGCGGTGGGAGGCCGGATCAGCCCACACTATGTACGGCAGCGAGGAAGAAGGGGTCGGTGGCCCTCCCGCAAAGGCGCTGGGCAAAAGAGAACAGTTCAACCGGCAGTGGATTGCCTCCCTCGCCCAAGGCGATAGAGTGAACGTTGCACCTCCTCCCCTTCTCGGTGCGACGGGATCCAAACGCCTCCTTCACCAGCTATGAGGGGGGGAGAGAGAGACAGAGGCCAACGCAGTCTTGTTTAGATCTGGTGAAGAGGGTGAGAGACTATGAATATAGCAAAGGGACGTTGGGCCTCCAGTGTGTATATATATGTAGTGCGGTGAGAGTGTGGAGAGTGCAAACCCTAGCGAACAAGCGCTGAGGCTCCAGCTTATATAGTACTACTACTTATATAGTACTCGTGTATACTACTAATATATAGTGGAGTGGTTTTCTTATTCTCTCCATAACAATCGTTTTAAATTGTGTAAGTATGAAATGAAACTCTTTATTTAACGTACAAGTGAAGAAAACTACTACTTTCGATGAACTAACGATCCACGCGTCCTGGTCGCACTTCCTGTCCTTCACGTGCGGTACACTACCCTCCCTTAAGTGAACAACCACACATGCGCCAAATTATTGGAAACGTGTGAGAGTGTGTATAAATAAAGAATTTTAATTTCAATTATCGGAAAGGTTTTAGAGTGTGTATAGTTTTCCCTCTCTCAATAATCATGGTTTTTTCTGTTCGGCCTAAACTTGGTCAAACTTTACAAAGTTTGACTTCAGTCAAATCTAATATGCAAAGTAAATAAAAATGAAGGGCGACTAAGTCCATCCGGGTTTTTAGCCCACACCATTTTTTAATCAAAGTCTGTCCACATATTAGTTAATAGCTGGACAAATAAAATTGCATGGGAGCTGAAGAAAAAGTTGTGAGAAGGCTTAGAAATCAATACAAAACTTATGCTCTTAGTACCAACATCGATCCTTCTTCGAGGAAACATTTGGTTCATAGCCAATTGTGTGATAAAATTGCACCAACGTGGAAGACGACTGCGTCTCCAACGCAACCAAGGTGAACTGATGAAGGATATCATCTTTGTGGGTAACAAGCAAAGAGCACCAACGGAAGACAGCTTGTTTTTCATTAAAAATCGATCAGCTTCACCAACCGATGCAACCATGAGCATTGATAGGTCATTGATGTCTACTACACAACCTTCTTCTTGTAGACGTTGTTGGGCCTCCAAATGCAGAGGTTTGTAGGACAGTAGATGTAACACCCTCGATGCGACTATATCTCCCACGTGTCGAGGCACGACTTAGAGGCATAATCGCATTGAAGGCACATGTCGCAAGTTAGGCAATCTTCACAACATCCCATGTAATATAGATAATAAAAGGGGAGATAACATAGTTGGCTTACACTCGCCACGTCAATCAAGGTACATAAATAACATTACATCATCCAAACACTCATGGCCCGACTACGACGCCAAAATAAAAGATAACCCAACCTGCGACACGGTCCCGATCACCCCCAACAGGGCACCACTATTGATCATCAGGAAAGGAAACATAGTATAATTGAGAGTCCTCGTCGAACTCCCACTTGAGCTTGAGCGCGTCACCTGGAGCGGAATCATCAGGCCCTGCATCTGGTGTAATAGTAATCTGTGAGCCACAGGGACTCAGCAATCTCGCACCCTCGCGATCAAGACTATTTAAGCTTATAGGTAAGGCAAGGAAAATATGTGGAGCTGCAGCAAGCGACTAGAAAATATGGTGGCTATCCTGTTCGCGAAAGAGAGCGAGAAGAGGAGGCAAAGCGTGAGCGAGAAACTAGAGAGCAACATGCGCAAGCATTACTCCAACACCGTGTCCACTTCCCGGACTCCGCCGAGAAGAGGCCATCACGGTAACGCACTCAGTTCATTCATTTTAATTAAGTTAAGGTTCAAGTTATCTACAACCGGACATTAACAAATTCCCATCTGCCCATAACCACGGGCACGGCTTTCAAAAGTTCAAATCCCTGTAGGGGAGTCCCAACTTAGCCCATGACAAGCTCTCACGGTCAACGAAGGAATAGACCTCCTCCCGAGACGTTCTGATCAGACTCGGTACCTCCGTTCTTCAAGACACTTCGACAGGTTAAAACTAATCCAGCAACACCGCCCGAATGTGCCGACAAATCCCGATAGGAGCTGCACATATCTCTCTCTCAGGGCACACTCAGATTGTCCTAGGTACGGGTAGGCCAGCCCAGAGTTGCCCCTGGTGGCCACCGGCAGCTGACAGGTGGACCAACACTCAAAGGAGCACTGGCCCGGGGGGGTTTAAAATAAGATGACCCTCGGGCTCCAGAAACCCAAGGGAAAAAGAGGCTAGGTGGCAAATGGTAAAACCAAGGTTGGGCATTGCTGGAAAAGCTTTAATCAAGGTGAACTATCAAGGGGTTCCCATTATAACCCAACCACGTAAGGAACGCAAAAATCTGGGAACATAACACTGATATGACGGAAACTAGGGCGGCAAGAGTGGAACAAAACACTAGGCGAGAGGCCGAGCCTTCCACCCTTTACCAAGTATATAGATGCATTAAGATAACATGGCAATATAATGATATCCCAGCAGTAAATAAATGTTCCATCAAGGAACGGCCTCCAATCTTCACCTGCAACTAGTAACGCTATAAGAGGGGCTGAGCAAAGCTGTAACATAGCCAATCAACGGTTTGCTAGGACATGGTGGGTTAGAGGTTTGACATGGCAATTTGAGAGGCTTGAAAGCAAGTGGTAGGCATCGTAGCATTGGCATAGCAAAAGAGCGAGCATCTAGCAAAGCAAAGATAGTAGTGATTTCAAGGGTATGATCATCTTGCCTGCAAAGTGGTCAGAGTTGACTGGATCCTCGAAAGAAAACTCAACGGGCTCCTCGTTAGCGAACTCGTCTCCCGGCTCTACCCAAACAAGACAAACAAGCAACAAGGACACCATCAACCATGTGCAAGGATCAAACAATATGATGCAAAGATGGTATGCTATGCGGGATGCGATGCGGAATGCATATGCAAGATTTGACAAGGGATGCATGAACCTGGCCTCCACTTGGGAAACCAAGTGTGCCACTGGAAAGGTGAGATGAAATCTCTTGAAAACGATATAAAGAACGCCGGAATCGGAGTCACGGTTTGGAAATGGCAAGCGATTCAAATATGACACCGGTCTGCGATTTACAGCAAGTAGGCATCTAAATGCAATGAGATGAACATGCTACAGCATCCAAACATGACAACAAAATACTTGGCAGGGATGCATTCATGATGCTTAACAAAAATCTAGCACTGAGCTACGGCCAATTCATCCATTAACAGGTTCAAACAAGCATGGCAAAAATGCATATGGCAAACAGATTTCAGACTTAGTGAAATTAACACTTGTCTGGAATTTCAGATCAGGTAGCATACTTCGGAGCAACAAAACTACATGCTACAGGACCTGAACATGGCAAAGTAAAGCATGGCATGGAGCTACTCCAAGAGCTTAACAAAAGTCCCTTAGTGACCTTGAGCCAAAAGGGATCAGAAAATACAATTGCAAGCATGTGAACATGGCAAAAACATAATCAGTTCTCGGACTTAGTGAAAACTGGAGCATGCTGAAAGCAGATATCAACTAGGCATGTTTACGAGCTCGATGCACTCACTACGGAGCAAGTCATGACAAACTAAGCATACATCCATCAAGAATACACCAAATGCAAGCTAGACATGGCAAGAACAATAACATAGCATGCACGGATCAACTACAACATCATCGGCAAAATCGCTAACAAGTAGACAATCTGCCCAGATTCACGAAGTAGCAAAAGTAGAGCTCGATTGACTCGAGCTAGGATGCTCCATAATTGCAAACAAAGACATGGATGGATAGAGCACTACAAGATTAACAAAACATCCTTACTGATCATCCTCAAAAGAGGCACGGATTACTAGGAAACAACATGAACATATGGCCATATGAGATAAACAGGTCAAGGACTTAGTGGAAATGCTAAGTCCCTGAAATCAGCATTACCAAATGCCTCACTTTGCAAGTTTGTGCTAGTCACCACACACATCACAAAAATACATGGATTGCACCTCTGGAAAGATGAAAAAACCCTTAACAAAACATATGTAGAGCTCATGGGCATATCATGCACACAATAATCATGGCAAAAATGACAAATATCTAAATGGAGCAGCAGATCTGACAATTAACTCAAGTAGCCCTCTTCTAACAGCATTTCAGGCATCAATATGAACTCAAATGAAAATGATGCAATGGAATGAAATGATGTGCTCTCTGAGATGAACATTTTGATATGCTATATGCCCAAAACGGAGCTACGGATGCAAAGTTACGGCACGATGAACAGGAGCAAAAATATTAGGGACTTGGGAAGAAAACGGGGTCAACCCTAAAATTTTGGATCTCAGATCTGGGAACACGGTTCCCGAGGTTTGCTGGGGACCTTCGCCGGAGTCCGAGCTCGAGGACGCCGGGGACTTGCCGGAGAAGAGGACGGGTGCGGGGCGGCTCGCCGGAGGAGGACGAGCGCGGGGCGGCCGGTGAGGTCGTCGGAGGAGGACAGGCGCGGGGCGGCCGGCGGCTTGCTGCTGGTCGCCGGAGGAGGCCGGGCGCGGCGGAGACCGGTGAGGTCGTCGGCCGGCGCAAGGCGAGGGCGGCGACCGCGGGCGGGCGGCTCCCGTGCGGCGGCGCGGCGGGATGGGCCGCGGGGGCCCCTCCTGGGCCTCCCGGGCCGGCGGCGGACGAGGAAGTGGGGCGGCGGCGCGGCCAACCAGCGGGCGACACGTGGCGGTGGCGGAGCTAACCGGACATGTCCGTCGGTGCAGGAGGAAGTGTCCGGCGCGCGAGGAGAGGGAGAGATCTAGGGTTTGCCCGAAAATTTCGGGGAGTGGTCTTTAAATAGGCATAGAGGGAGCTAGGAGACTCCAAATGAGGTGCGGTTTGTGGCCACGCGATCTTGATCGAACGCTCTAGATGATGGAGAGGGTTTTGGTGGGTTTTGGGCCAACTTGGAGGGGTGTTGGGCTGCAACACACACGAGGCCTTTTCGGTCCCTCGGTTAACCGTTGGAGTATCAAACGAAGTCCAAATGGCACGAAACTTGACAGGCGGTCTACCGGTAGTAAACCAAGGTTGCTTGACAAGTCTCGGTCCAATCCGGAAATGTTTAATCCCGACACACGAAAGAAAGGTAGAAATGACCACCGGAGGAGAACGAAGCGCCGGAATGCAAAACGGACAATGGGGAAAATGCTCGAATGCATGAAATGAACACGTATGCAAATGCAATGCACATGATGACATGATATGAGATGAATGACAACGACAACAACACACGGAGACAAAAACCCGAACCCGAGAAAATAAAATAAATTAACGCCGGAAACGGCAAGAGTTGGAGTGCATATTGGGAAAGTTACATCCGGGGTGTTACAGTAGCAAATTTCCCTCAAGTGGATTACCTAAGGTTTATCAATTCGTGGGATGCGTAAGATGAAGATGGTCTCTCTCAAACAACCCTACAACCAAATAGAAAAAGAGTCTCTTGTGTGCCCAACACACCCTAAACAATGGTAAATTGTATAGGTGCACTAGTTCAGTGAAGAGATGGTGATAAAAGTGAAATATGGATGGTAGATATAGGTTTTCGTAATCTGGAAATATAAAAACAGCAAGGTAACTAATGATAAAAGTGAGCACAAACGGTATTGTAATGCTTCGAAACAAGGCCTAGGGTACATACTTTCACTAGTGCAAGTTCTCTCAACAATAATAACATAATTGGATCATATAACTATCCCTCAACATGCAACAAAGAGTCACTCCAAAGTCACTAATAGCGGAGCACAAACGAAGAGATTATTGTAGGGTACGAAACCACCTCAAAGTTATTCGTTCCGATCAATCCATTGGGCTATTCCTATAAGTGTCACAAACAGCCCTAGATTTCGTAGTAAAATAACACCTTAAGACACAAATCAACCAAAACCCTAATGTCACCTAAATACTCCAATGTCACCTCAAGTATCCGTGGGTATGATTATATGATATGCATCACACAATCTCAGATTCATCTATTCAACCAACACAAAGAACTTCAAATAGTGCCCCAAAGTTTCTACCATAGAGTCAAGACTAAAACGTGTGCCAACCCCTATGCATAAGTTCACAAGGTCACAGAACTTGCAAGTTGATCACCAAAACATACATCAAGTGGATCACATGAATATCCCATTGTCACCACAGATAAGCACATGCAAGACATACATCAAGTGTTCTCAAATCCTTAAAGACTCGATCCGATAAGATAACTTCAAAGGGAAAACTCAATTCATCACAAGGAGATAGAGGGGGAGAAACATCATAAGATCCAACTATAATAGCAAAGCTCACGGTACATCAAGATCGTGCCATATCAAGAACATGAGAGACAGAGATCAAACACATAGCTACTGCTACATACCCTCAGCCCCGAGGGTGAACTACTCCCTCCTCGTCATGGAGAGCGCTGGGATGATGAAGATGGCCACCGGTGATGGATCCCCCCTCCGGTAGGGTGCCGGAACAAGGTCCCGATTGGTTTTTGGTGGCTACATAGGCTTGCGGCGGCGGAACTCTTGATCTAGGTTATTTTCTGGAGGTTTGGGGATTTATAGGAGAGGTTGGCATCGAGAACAAGTCAGGGGGGCCCATGGAGAATCCACTAGGTACAGGGGCACGCCCCAGGGGGGTGGGCTCGCCCTCCACCCTCATGGGGCCCATGGGACTCCCCTCTGATAACTCTTCATTCCAGTATTTTTTATATTTTCCAGAAAAAAAAACTCCGTTGATTTTCAGTGCATTCCGAGAACTTTCGTTTCTGCACAAAAACAACACCACGGTAGTTCTGCTGAAAACAACGTCAGTCCGGGTTAGTTCTAACCAAATCATACCAAATTCATGTAAAAATATTATAAACATGGCATGAATGCACCAAAAATTATAGATACGTTGGAGACATATCAGCATCCCCAAGCTTAATTCCTGCTCGTCCTCGAGTAGATAAATGATAAAAATTGAATTTTTGATGTGGAAAGCTACCTAACATATTCATCAATGTAATCTTCTCTATTGTGGCAAGAATATTCAGATCCATAAGATTCAAAACAAAAGTTTAATATTGACATAAAAATAATAATACTTCAAGCATACTAACAAAGCAATCATGTCTTCTCAAAATAACATGGCCAAAGAAAGCTATCCCTACAAAATCATATAGTCTGGCTATGCTCTATCTTCATCACACGAAATATTTAAATCATGCACAACCCCGATGACAAGCCAAGCAAGTGTTTATTACTTTTGATGTTCTCAAACTTTTTCAATCTTCACGCAATACATGAGCGTGAGCCATGGACATGGCAATATAGGTGGAATAGAATGGTGGTTGTCGAGAAGACAAAAAGGAGAAGATAGTCTCACATCAACTAGGTGTATCAACGGGCTATGGAGATGCCCATCAATAGATATCAATGTGAGTGAGTAGGGATTTCCATGCAACGGATGCACTAGAGCTATAAGTGTATGAAAGCTCAAAATGAAACTAAGTGGGTGTGCATCCAACTTGCTTTCTCACGAAGACCTAGGGAACTTTGAGGAAGCCCGTCATTGGAATATACAAGCCAAGTTCTATAATGAAAATTCCCACTAGTATATGAAAGTGACAACATAGGAGACTCTCTATCATGAAGATCATGGTGCTACTTTGAAGCACACGTGTGGAAAAAGGATAGTAGCATTGCCCCTTCTCTCTTTTTCTCTCATTTTTTTATTTTTTTATTTTTTTATTTGGACCTTTTCTCTTTTTTATGGCCTCTTTTTTTTCCTTTCTTTTTTATTTTTCGTCTGGAGTCTCATCCCGACTTGTGGGGGGATCATAGTCTCCATCATCCTTTCCTCACTGGGACAATGCTCTAATAACGAAGATCATCACACTTTTATGTACTTACAACTCAGGAATTACAACTTGATACTTAGAACAAAATATGACTCTATATGAATGCCTCCGGCGGTGTACCGGGATGTGCAATGACTCAAGAGTGATATGTATGGAAGAATTATGAAAGGTGGCTTTGCCACAAATACGATGTCAACTATATGATCATGCAAAGCAATATGACAATGATGAAGCGTGTCATAATAAACGGAACGGTGGAAAGTTGCATGGCAATATATCTCGGAGTGGCTATGGAAATGCCATAATAGGTAGGTATGGTGGCTGTTTTGAGGAAGGTAATGGTGGGTGTATGGTACCGGTGAAAGTTGTGCGGCACAAGAGAGGCTAGCAATGGTGGAAGGGTGAGAGTGCGTACAATCCATGGACTCATCATTAGTCATAAAGAACTCACATACTTATTGCAAAAATCTATTAGTTATATAAAGGAATTACTACATGCATGCTCCTAGGGGGATAGATTGGTTGGAAAAGACCATCGCTCGTCCTCGACCGCCACTCATAAGGAAGACAATCAAAAAATAAATCATGCTCCGACTTCATCACATAACGGTTCACCATACGTGCATGCTACGGGAATCACAAACCTTAACACAAGTATTTCTCAAATTCACAACTACTCACTAGCATGACTCTAATATCACCATCTTCATATCTCAAAACTATCATAAGGAATCAAACTTCTCATAGTATTCAATGGACTTTATATGAAAGTTTTTATTATATCCTTCTTGGATGCCCATCATATTAGGACTAAATTCATAACGAAAGCAAACTACCATGCTGTTTAGATACTCCCAAATGATATAAGTCAAGCATGAGAGTTCAACAATTTCTTCAAAATAAAACCACCACCATGCTCTAAAAAGATATAAGTGAAGCACTAGAGCAAACGACAAAGTACTCCAAAAGATGTAAGCAAAGCATGATGAGTAGTTGAATAATTATGTAACTATGTGAAGACTCCTTCTCATAAATAAAATTTCAGATCTTAAGTACTTTATTAAAACAGCAAGAAAATGAAAATAAAATGACATTAGAACTATATCACATATCATGTGAAGAAGCAAAAACTTAGGCTCAACCAAAACTGACTGGTAGTTGTTGAAGAAGAAAGGTGGGATGCCAACCGGGACATCCCCAAGCTTAGATGCTTGATAATTCTTGAAATATTGACCAGGGATGCCTTGGGCATCCCCAAGCTTGAGCTTTTGTGTCTCCTTAATTCCATTCATATCACGGTTTCCCTAAATCTTAAAAACTTCATCCACACCAAACTCAACAAGAACTCGTGAGATAAGTTAGTATAAATCCATGTTGAACCTTATCATTCTCTACTGTAGAAAATCACTAAGAATATAATTTGACATTGCATACTAAATGTCTCTGCTTATTTAATACTCATATCATCAAATAGAATCATTAAACAAGCAAACATATGCAAACAATGCAATCATAACAGCAATCTGTCTAAACAGGATATTCTGTAAAGAATGCAAGAAGAATTATACTTCTTTAACTACGAAAATTATGAAATATTACCACACGATAGATAATTTGTTGTTACTAATTGTGCAAAAATTTCAAGATTTTATCATGTTCTGACTATTCACAAATATTCAAAACATAACAGCAAACTTTCTGTTTTTAAAACAGCAACATATGGACTTGCAAAATAAGCATGGTAACGGCTATACTTGACCTTTTTATTGAAGAAAAAGATGAAAAACATTACTCTAAATAACAGAAACCAAATCCTAATAAAATAAAATGACGCCCCAAGCAAAACACTTATCATGATGTGAATAAAAATATAGCTCCAAGTAAGGTTACCGATGAACGAAGACGAAAGAGGGTGCCATCCGGGGCATCCTCAAGCTTAGGCTCTTGGTTGTCCTTGAATATTACCTTGGGTGCCTTGGTCATACCCAAGCTTAGGCTATTACCACTCCTTATCCCGTAGTCCATCAAATCTTTACCCAAAACTTGAAAACTTCACAACACAAAACTTAAAAGAAAACTTGTAAGCTCCGCTAGTATAAGAAAGCAAATCACCACTTAGGTATTGTCAAGACAAGATTCATAATTTTTCTCACATGATGCCTACTATACCATATCATTTCCACAATTTATATTAAGCAATATAAGCCATAGAAACTAGAAAACAAGCAAACTGTGCATCAAAAACAGAATCTATCAAGAACAGAACAGTCTGTAGTAATCTGTAACTCTTGAATACTTTTGTAACTCCAAAAATCCTAAGAAATTAGTAAGTCCTAGGCAATTTGTTTATTAATCTTCTGCAAAAAGAATCAGTATTTATCACGCTTCTGTTTAAAATGAGAATTGTTTACCTGAGCGCAAAAGTTTTTGTTTTTCAGCAAGATCAAATCAACTATCACCGTAAGCCCTCCCAAAGGTCTTACTTGGCACTTTATTCAAACAAAATCTATAAAACATGATTACTACAGTAGCTTAATCATGTGAACACACAAAAATAGTAGGGGTAAATATTGGGTTGTCTCCCAACAAGCGCTTTTCTTTAATGCCTTTTTAGCTAGGCATGACGATTCCAATGATGCTCACATAAAAGATAAGAATTGAAACATAAAGAGACCATCATGAAGAATATGACTAACACATTTAAGCCTAACCCACTTCCTACGCATAGGGATTTTGTGAGCAAACAACTTATGGGAACAAGAATCAACTAGCATAGGAAAGCAAAACAAGCATAGCTTCAAGATTTTAAGCACGTAGAGAGGAGACTTGGTATTATTGCAATTCCTCCAAGCATATATTCCTCCCTCATAATAATTTTCAGTAGCATCATGAAGGAATTCAACAATATAACCATCACATAAAGCATTCTTTTCATGATCTACAAGCATATAATTTTTATTACTCTCCACATAAGCAAATTTCTTCTCATGAATAGTAGTGGGAGTAAACTCAACAAAATAACTATCATGTGAGGCATAATCCAATTGAAAGTTAAAATCATGATGACAAGTTTCATGGATATCATTATTCTTTATAGCATACTTGTCATCACAGTAATCATCATAGATAGGAGAGATGCTTTCATCATAATAAATTTGCTCATCAAAACTTGGGGGACAAAAAATATCATCTTCATCAAACATAGCATCCCCAAGCTTGTGGCTTTGCATATCATAAGCATCATGGATATTCAAAGAATCCATACTAACAACATTGCAATCATGCTCATCATCCAAAGATTTAGTGCCAAACATTTTAATACATTCTTCTTCTAACACTTTGGTGCAATTATCGGAATCCTTATTTTCACGAAAGACATTAAAAAGATGAAGCATATGCGGCAACCTTAATTCCATTTTTTGTAGTTTTCTTTTATAGACTAAACTAGTGATAAAACAAGAAACTAAAAGATTCGATTGCAAGATCTAAAGATATACCTTAAAGCACTAACCTCCTCAACAACGGCACCAGAAAAGAGCTTGATGTCTACTACACAACCTTCTTATTGTAGACGTTGTTGGGCCTCCAAGTGCAGAGGTTTGTAGGACAGTAGCAATTTTCCCTCAAGTGGATGACCTAAGGTTTATCAATCCGTGGGAGGTGTAGGATGAAGATGGTATCTCCCAAACAACCCTGCAACCAAATAGCAAAGAGTCTCTTGTGTCCCCAACACACCCAATACAATGGTAAATTGTATGCGTGCACTAGTTCGGCGAAGAGATGGTGATACAAGTGCAATATGGATGGTAGATATAGCTTTTTGTAATCTGAAAATATAAAAACAACAAGGTAACTAATGATAAAAGTGAGCACAAATGGTATTGCAATGCTTCGAAACAAGGCCTAGGGTTCATACTTTCACTAGTGCAAGTACTCTCAACAATAGTAACATAATTGCATCATATAACTATCCCTCAAGATGCAACAAAGAGTCACTCCAAAGTCACTAATAGCGGAGAACAAATGAAGAGATTATTGTAGGGTACGAAACCACCTCAAAGTTATTTGTTTCGATCAATCCATTGGGCTATTCCTATAAGTGTCACAAACAGCCCTAGAGTTCGTAGTAAAATAACACCTTAAGACACAAATCAACTAAAACCCTAATGTCACCAAGATACTCCAATGTCACCTCAAGTATCCGCGGGTATGATTATACGATTTGCATGACACAATCTCAAATTCATCTATTCAACCAACACAAAGAACTTCAAAGAGTGCCCCAAAGTTTCTACCGGAGAGTCAAGACGAAAACGTGTGCCAACCCCTATGCATAAGTTTACATGGTCACAAAAGTCGCAAGTTGATCACCAAAACATACATCAAGTGGATCACGTGAATATCCCATTGTCACCATAGATAAGCACATGCAAGACATACATCATGTGTTCTCAAATCCTTAAAAATTCAATCCGATAAGATAACTTCAAAGGGAAAACTCAATTCATCACAAGGAGATGGAGGGGGAGAAACATCATAAGATCCAACTATAATACCAAAGCTCGCGGTACATCAAGATCGTGCCAAATCAAGAACACGAGAGAGAGAGAGAGAGAGAGATCAAACACATATCTACTGGTACATACCCTCAGCCTCGAGGGTGAACTACTCCCTCCTCGTGATGGAGAGTGCCGGGATGATGAAGATGGCCACCGGTGATGGATCCCCCCTCCAGCAGGGTGCCGGAACAGGGTCCCGATTGGTTTTTGGTGTCTATAGAGGCTTGCGGCGGCGGAACTCCTGATCTAGGTTATTTTCTGGAAGTTTGGGGATATATAAGAGGCGTTGGCGTCGGGAACAAGTCAGGGGGGTCTACGAGGCGACCATGAGGCAGGGGGCGCACCCAGGGGGTAGGGCGTGCCCCCTGCTACCTCTTGAGCACTACGTTGGTTTTCCCCGAAAAGGAAGGGATGATGCAGTGAAGTAGCGTAAATATTTCCCTCGGTTTTTGAGAACCAAGGTATCAATCCAGTAGGAGGCCCGAGGGTGAACTACTCCCGATCTAGGTTATTTTCAGGAGGTTTGGGGATTTATAGGAGAGGTTGGCGTTGAGAACAAGTCAGGGGGCCCACGGAGAGTCCACGAGGCACAGGGCGCGCCCTGCACCCTCGTGGGGCCCGCGGGACTCCCCTCCAGTAACTGTTTGTTCTAGTACTTTTTATATTTTCTAGAAAAAATCTCCGTTGATTTTCAGCGCATTCCGAGAACTTTTATTTCTGCACAAAAACAATACCACAGTAGTTTTGTTGAATACAGCGTCTCTCTAGGTTAGTTCTAACCAAATCATAACAAAATCATGTAAAAAAATTATAAACATGGCATGAATACATCAAAAAATATAGATACGTTGGAGACGTATCAGTCATCGTGGGGATGCATCATCCATTTGGCATCAAGTTGGGTGAGGCACCTCTGAAGTTCGACAAATCCTCACTATGGTCTGTTTCTTCTCAGTAATCAAGCTCGAGGAAGGAAGAACCGCGTGGCAGAGGACAGTGAGGCGTAACAAAAATGTCCATCCAATTTTGTGTAGTTCTACTAAAATTGAGGAAGACATGCCCTGGTATGGAGATACGCATCGTTGTTTGCAAAAATATAAAAAAGGGATATAGTGTTGTTACTTTGTTTTAGCAGTGGTACAAGATTACAACGACATCTCAATTGTCAACAAGAATTAATGAAAAGTACACCAAAAAACAGAAGCATCATGTATCTTGATGGGAACTAAACCTGGATACCCGAGAAAAAAAGCATTTCTTCATTTAACCAATGATAGTATTAGATTAGCAGTAGCAATAGGAGCATATGGACAATGACCGCACAACCACCATGTATTTTTGGTCGAAACAACATGTATACCTCCACCGAGGCATAAACCAGGACCACTTTTCGAGTGGCATTTCCTCTATAATCGTAGGTGATGTTGGACCAGCTGACGAACCCTAGCTACTATACATGGGGAGCTGGGGAGTAGTTGCATAGAAGAAAACTAGCATGCAACGACCTAGGGAGCTGGACCTGTACAAGAAGTTATACCTCATGTGGGCGAGATGTCGCTTAAGCAGGTGGGCGGGATCTGCCCGCACGACAATAGAGAACAAGAGCGCGGAGGACCTTCATCCACGCCAGCGCCGGCTCCGAGAGGATGGTGCGCATCGGCTTCCTCCATCGCCGACGGCGACAACGTCAACGCTGCACCTCCTCACCTCCCGCAATAGATGGGATTCGACCGAATCTGTGACCACCGGTGAGGAGAGAGATGAGTGGACACTGTTATCTTGTTTTGATATGGAGAGGGTGAGAGAGCGAGACGCGAGAAGCCCTATCAAACAAGAGGCTATATATACAATGGAGTAAAAAAATCTCCATAGCAGTGGTTTTAAATAGAATACGCGCATTCCCGGAAAAAAGAAACAAAAAGTAGCGAACAAGTTTTTTTAACGTACCAAGAAAGAAAACTCGATCAAAGACACGCCCCTGCTTCCAGGTCGCGAGAGTCATCGCGCGCACACACATAGACATAGTCATGCATATCCGTGTTTACGTAAAATTCCATATCCATCTCCATCTCCATCCCCATCTCCCATCATATTTGTCCAACTGGCACATTATTTACGTTGTTAATTATATACGCAGCAATATTAACATACAACATCTCTTGTTTGCGGGCGTCCGGACCGCTGCCACACCTGCTCCTGACCAACCCAAACCCTCTTCATCACCCCCGCGTGCTTCCCACCAAAAACGGTCAGTGCCGCATTCATGCCCGACCAGAGTGGACGCGATCTCTCACTAGCGCAGGCATTGAAGCAGCACGCCGGCCGAGAGAGCGTCGCCCGCAACGCTTCCCGACGCACGCGGCTGCTCCACGTTCAAAGGTCACAATAGATGGCCACAACATGCATGTAAAAAGTTCTTGAGAGTCCGTGCTACAGCTAGCTGTCCTCCACCAACTCATCAATCTCTTCCAGTAGTGCTAATACTCCATGGCCGATCCATCGACAAGCAGGCGGGAAATTTATCGTATACTCGATTTTGCAGTGAGTGGCATGCCAAGCGACCGTGTGGGGTGGAGCCGTGCAGGAGGGTGAGACACAAATGCGACAAACATGATTTAAATGTTGGTTTTGCTCGATGGCGCGATCCAATGAAACGAAACATTGGTTTCTCTCTATTTCCATTTTTTCTCCAGAAAAACAAAAACTATCCACTCCAGTTTCACTCCTCCTTCTCCATGGTTGCCCCGTTACAACATTCCATCAAATACAAAGGAAAACTACTGATGGGGTCACTACGAGTTAAACCCTAAACCCTAAACAGGATTTAATTTCCTGGCTAGGTAGAACCTGTGGAAGGAAAGACGGCTGGCACCCTCGGATCATACGATGCTTTTGCAGAGTTCCACTAAAATCGAGCTGAGCATCCCTGATGTCAAAGATATTGAAGAAGTGTGATTAGAATAATAGTAATGGCACTAGTTCATGACACATAAACTCATCACAAATAGAAGCCGGTAGAAGTAGAGAAAGATCGACCTGGAGATGGAGCTACATGGGGAGCCGTGGCAGTGGAGCAAGCCGGCTCCAAAACGAATATGTACCTAGGACCTTGGGCTGTAGCTAGAAGGGCGGTTGGGAGGCGGCATCAGCCCATACCGCGAGGACCCCCGATTGGGACGCACCGACTGTGGGTTTTCTCCCTCGCCGATGTCGACTGCGTCTACGCAGAACATCGTTCCCTTCCCCCAGTGGCGGGATCAGGCAGGATCTGTGACCAGCGGTGTGGCCACCGTCATTCTATGCTTGTGAAGAGAGCAACCCAAGCAAGCAGGCTTGTAGCTTAGGCTCCTACTAGTGTATATATAGTGGTTTTCTTTTTCTCTCCATATCAACCATTTTATCTTGCGTATGTGTCATTGAAGAGTGAAATGAGGGTTGCTTCTTCCAACTAACTTACTGTGTGATTTGACTTCTCCTTAGTGGCCCCTACACGTACTCCCCCTACGTGTATGACCGTTCCTGAGTCTCACTTGTACTTATCTCTATTTTCTTGCATGACATGTAGACAGATGCGCATAGAGGAATTTTGTTACTGCACGTTGTTACGTAGTATACTAGTACCTACACCCTCCTTCTGGTTCACTACTGGTACTCCCTCCGTCCTGGCTTATTTGTCCCCTTTGTACTCAATTCATGGGCTCGTTTTCCTCAAGAAATTGTCTTTACCAACGTATTAATATCGGGAATGCATGTGTGAACAATGAATGATTAAACCTTGCATGCAACGTCTTGACAAAGCATTGACTTATGAACATGTGAATGTGAGGGACTACAACCTCGTGCATGCATGCAACAGTCACACGTACACATGGACGCAAAAACGCGCGCGGCACCCTAATGCATGCATGTCCAAGCACACGACGGAACACACACGGTCACGCTCAAGTGCTCAACCTACATGTGCATGCACACACATACTCAGACAGGGTGAGCTAGTGACTGTATAAACACCGAAAAATGTATATATTGAGGGCAATGAGCGTATTATAAAGTTCACTGACCATATTTTTACAAATATATAGCGACAGACAGTGTATTTATCTCGTTTGAAATTAAGCTATATTAACCGGAAAGGGGGCAGTATGGACTAGCATTACTTTGATGTGTCACATCAACTTGCCGAACGAGGAGAAGCTTGCAGGATGGGAGAAGCTTACGCGTGGTGGCTCATGGGACAAGGAGAAACTTTTGACTAATGCAAGCTCTCCCTCGCTCAGGCGGTGAACGTGCAACAGTTAATTCGCTGTCAGATTGCCAGAAGCATAGGTTGTACTAGTACCATTATTGTTCGACTTCCCTAAGAGGCGAACGGCCAAACGCAAAGTTTACTAGTACTAGTACTACTACTATAGAGGTATGTACTACTACTAGGAACCAGATGGAGGAGTGTCTGCACTCTTATTTTATTTTAAAATGTGATAAAGCAATCTTCAACACATTTGGTTCTATTCGAGGGTTCTCGCATGTGATAATGGAAGTTCTTTGCATGGAACACTTGCCACAATTCTCGCTTAATTCTGGCTCATATCCTATTACAAATGGGAGCGCTTGGTAATATTTTCTGTTTTTTGTTATTCAGCATGTAAACACGTCAGCAAACCTTGCGGCGCATCTTTGTGCGAACCATGCTTGCTGCACTTTGAATGTGACCGAGAGCTGGCTTGATGAAACACATCGCTTCCTTCTTCTTTTTGCGGGGTACCTCGCTACCAGTCTCTTGGTTGCTCGTCCTAAGAATGCTTATATATGAATAAATCTCTCTCACTTACCCGCAAAAAATATTAAGCCATATTAACCGGAAATGAGGGAGTATGGACTAGCACTACTTTTTGGTGTGTCCTGTCAACTCGCAGAACGAGGAGAAGCTTGCAGGACAAGGTGAAGCTCGCTTACGCCCACTCCGTCTACCTCAAGCCTCGTGGCTCGTAGGACGAGGAGAAGCTTTTGACTAATGCAACCTACCCTCGCCCAGGCAGTGGACATGCAGCAGTTCATTCAGTGTTAGGTTGCCAGAGGCATATACTCTAGTACCCAACATGCGGAGTACCATCATTGTTTGACTTCACGAAGAGGCGGAGAGCCAAGTGCAATGTTTAGTAGTACGAGTAGTACTACTACTAGAACCGCATGGTGGAGTGTCTGTTCTCTTATTTTATTTTAATCTCTAATAAAGTACACATTTATTCGGGAGAAGGGTGGAAAATGGCAGCCCAATAGTAGTATTAAAAAACATCGAACATGTAATGATGATATTGATCAACCATGCTTGAATATATCTTGGCCTCCGTGTGAGCCCGTCTGTATGTTCTCGCTCCCCATCTCTCTCAAGGAATGGCGGCTTGGCCATTTTGCCATCAATTGCGATTGGTTTGCTCACACTCCGGTCCCACATGTCAGTGATATGCCAAGAGGAAGTGTGTTGACCGACTGGCCGTACGCGTACTTGGTTTTGCACCTTCATACTACTCCTCCTCCGTCACAGTTTACAGGGCGCACTTCATTCTGATGCATTTCTCTCCATGCATTTCCACCACCAGAGAGACTTTAGACATGTTTGGTCTAATGCTCAATTAATTAGGGCGTGGTAACCGCAATCAAGTCCACAATTTTCTCTCGATGTACTACGTGTGTACGCGGAGTGGAGTAAGTGCATGCATGTGTGTACTCGGGGTGGAAGCACTGCATGCATGTGTGTACGCATTATTTCCCCTAGTAATAGACACCGTGCTATAACTAACAATGCTATTTTTCAGGCCGATCGTTAGTCGCCTTGGTCCCAGAGATTGTTATTTTTTTGAAGCACGCTCTATAAACAGTGATGGAGGGAGTAGTATGAGAGGATTCAAAGAAGAGCGTATTGATGGTTGCTTCTTCCGAGCAACTTACAATGGGAAAGGTGGGGCTTATGATTTGAATGCTAATTACTCACTGTTAGTGCGGCGCAACGATCGGGCTGAGTCTCCCATGCGGTTGTGCACTACTCCCTTCGTTCATAAATATATTACGGAGTATTTGTCTTTCTGGAGATCTCAACGAGTGACTACATACGAAGCAAAATGAGTGAATCTACACTCCAAACACTACAAAAAAATACACTTCCGTGATGATACGTGTTTGTCACAGTAGGTCGCGTTTTTTGTCATGCATGTACATCCATGACGATTTTATGACAGAATCAAGATAGTCATACCTGTGCTGTCGTAGAAGTGTTCCATGACATTACCAAAATTATCATCACGGAAGTGTCCACTTCCATGACGATAAATCGCGCGTCACAGAAGTGCTTTCGTCAAGGGTGACCGACATGTGGCATCCACCGTAACGGAACGCCGTTAAGCTATCGGGTCGGATTTTGGATCTGATAACCCGTTAACAGCCCTGACCAATGGGAAATTTCCATGTGTAAAATTCTGATTGGCCGAAGGGAACACCTGTCAGCTCGTCAGTGGGCCAGATGTCGCCCGTCCATTGGAGGAGACATGCCTATGATACGTCGACACGTGGATGGGCCCAACAGAGGCCCATATAGGTTAAAAAGGCCGGCCCAGTCAAAGGCCCGTAGAACTTAATCAGGTACTAGTGGGCTAGCCCAATAACGGCCTACTTAATAAAGGCCCATTTACGGCCCGATGCCAGATCTGGCCCATTAATTATTCGCCCAATATTTGGGCCCATTGACGGCCCCAAGCTAGATCTGCCCCGTTAATTGTTTGCCCAATATTTGGGCCCATTTGCGGCCCGAAGCCAGATCTGGCCCATTAATTGTTCGTCGAATATTTGGGCCCAACTACAGCCCAGTGACTTTCGGCCTATTAGAGGCCTGATGTAGACATGGGCCCATTTCAGCCCGGTGTGACTTTCGGCCTGGGAATGGCATGTGCTGCCCATGGGCCATATATGGTCCGACGGGACATCGAGCCCACTAACGGCCTGTGCTAAAGGTGGCAACAGTTAAGCCCAACGTGACTTTGGGCCTGTTAAAGGCCTGTCGCATAATTTGGCCCGTTGATGCCTGTGCTAAGCTTTTGGCCTCTTAAAGGCCCATGATATCAGTGGGCCAACTAAGGCCCGAGATATGTTTCAGCCTCGTAATGGCCTGTGAGCTAACTGGGCCCAAAACGGTCTGGTGTACATTTCATCCGATCTACATTTCATGGGGCCAATCATTCGGGCCCAAGAAAGACGCAGGCCGGCCCAATTTTGGCCCGCTAAAAACATAGCCCGTTACAGTCGAATGTTTCGGTCCGGTCGACTACATCTGATTTTTTTCAGATAGCGAATGATGGCAGTAACTAGTAGGAATTAAGAACAAACCTACTCTATACAATAAAGAAATTACGGCATAGTAACTAAGAATAAACCTACACTATACAATAAAGGGTTTAAGGTATATTACATCCACTGGGCATCGAAGTTCGCCACTAGTGATCATAAAGCGCAATGAAGAAGTAGATTATAAAAACTGGGCACCATTGCAGCGTAACAAAATAATACTGAACCGAGACCACTTCCAATACAGTTCAAGAAAGGTTAGCCTTGAGGGGGAACTACTGCGCAAGCTGCTGATCAAGGCTGTGAGACCAGCCTAGCTTGTTGGTCATAGCTTCCAGGTGTAGCTGTTTAGCGATGAGGTTCTCATTGGTGTTCTCCGCAATCTTTCTTAGAGATAGAACTTCAAGTCAAAGTTGAGTTGCAGAATGCCTTTCTGCTAGAACTTGGGACTGAAGAAGTCGAACTGATTCAAACAACAAATTATGTGAGCTTGTCTGACTGTTAGTCTCAAGTAACTTGAACACTGCATCAAGACAAGACTTTTGGGTTGTCTCGCTATCTTCAAGATGGTTTGCCTTCTTTGCTGCAATATATGTTGGGTTTGTCTCACAGCCTTCAGCAGACTTGTGCATGCCATCAGGCATATCACCCTGAAACAAAGTAGAGAGATGACAGGTTTTGCACGTGTATAAACAAAGATGATAATTGTTCTGTCAATTCTATCCAATTTCAAATTACAAAATAAAGAGTAAGTTCAAAATATCAATAGCATAATTTGGCATTGTTCATAATGCGGGGAGCTTCACCACACTACTAGATTACCATGTCAACATAACAAGCATGGATGAAGGGCAAAGAAAATCATTGTATCTATTTTGGATAGTGTGCATGGCATGTTTTTCATATCATCAGTCACATCAGTAAGATAAAACAGGAGATGACAAGGTGCAAGCATGGGCTGCTTCACCACACACTGGATTATAGATCCACAAAAACAAGCATACATATAGGGAGTATTAAGTAATGTGCATGGTATGAATAAGGAATTTGGTTTTACAAGTAAAACTTAGAACTTACGGTTCTTACTAACATGCATTTTGGTAGAAACAACAAACTAAACAGCAGTAAACGATAGGGGCTATGAGCAAATTAAACAGCAGTTGAGGATAAAGGCTTTAGAAGGACTGACTTACATTAACAGTTAACACCGTCTTTATAATGCTCTTCTCCATGTCAAGGGAAGGATAAGTCAAGAATTTCAGCACATAATCTTCTTCATAAGTATTGCCTATACTCTACATTTTGTACAGAGTAATTATAGATATGATAATACTGGAAGGGATAGAGGATAATGAAGATAAGATGCAGATTGATGCTACATAATCAACTACCAATCCCTAGAAGTACAAGCGTTACACGACAAAATGTACTGACAAGAGCAATGGGCTACACTTCTGCACTGGCATTTTTTGTGTATTCTACTTGTTGGTAAAATTAAATATAGATCTGATCTTTTTTAGTAAATGGTGGGCGAGGGAGATAAGATGCAAAATGCTACAAAATGAACCAATCCCTCTTCCCATAATACAAGAGTGTTTTGAACACTGGTGTACTGTACAAAATGTTCTTATATTATGGGACGGAGGGAGTAGCTGTTAATGTAAGTACAGTGATAGACCACATTTAGTCCTTACAAGAGGACTGCAGAGCTAAACCTCTTCAAAAGCATTGGGTTGATTCTAAATTTATGTAAGAGTCCATACGGATCTTATAATGTCCACCAAATGGACGATTACGAGGCTAACATGTGCAGTGATGCTACATAATTAAACAGCTATGAAAGTAAGTATGGTCATACAGGACAAGAGGTACTCACAAGAGCAATGCAGTGTGCAGTATAGTTGCGAGATTCTGTGGTCCCTTCAGAATGAATGCTGTTCTGCTAACAGTTTTCGTACAAGTGAGACATTAAGGCAAATGCAGAAATGTAGTTCAAATTGTGATGTGATATCATATACAGTACCTTACGCTGCAGCCGAGACCAATGTGTAACAAGATTATTCCAATCACCGTCGGATAAATGTAGCACTGGAGACTTTACAGAAATTTTGTTCAGACGCTTGCCATCAAAGTGCGCTTGCCTCTGGTAGGAACGATACTTCATCAACGAGTGCTTGAAAAGCGCAACCAACCCTTGCTCGTCATCACAATCCAGTTTGCTTCTCGCCTATTTAAAAGAATGAAATCTTGTGTCTTTTGTCAGCAGAAACATATGCAGTAATGACCATGAATAACATTAGTACATTACTTATGCGTAAGTTGCGGAAGAAGACTAGAAATTGTTTTGTGTCTGTGGTATAATATTTCCATGAAGGAAAGATGCACACAAAGTTCCTGACAACAACATAAGCTTCATCTTCTAAACTGGGAAGAAATGGAACAGGGGTCCTATTTGTTGCAATTGGGGCTCTCTCTGGTTCGAAAAGGGATTTGGCAACTGGATTTGGTGTACTCTTTGCTAGAATGGGGGTTTTGCGTCGTACAGCTGGTGCTATGTCAACTGGCATAATCATACTGTTTGTTGCAGTTGGGGTCTGCTGAGTTGGGGCATCAGAAATGACCAATGTAGTAGGGCTAGAGTCTGCTAGAGTTGGGGTATTTTGTGGGTCAGGTGATATTGCAACTACACCTAATGGGCTATTTGATTTATCAGGTGCCACTACCTTTTCCAAATACTTTGCTTGTGCTCCTCCATGATTAGCAATCGCCCTCTTCCTTTTGAACGTCTGATACAGAAGAACATCATTTGAATGGATGAATACGGTATGATGACAGATGGAATATGTACTAAAAATGGATAGGCAGGGCGTATTCACATACACGATGTGTAAACTAAGCTAATGGCGGTTCAACAAAGTAGAAGCAATGCAAGGCATCAGTTGCAAGATATGTGCGAGCAATGTAACCTTGGATAGTTAGAGCAAGTACCTTGATGGGTGAATAAGATAGGGCATCTTCCTCTGACTCCTCCACTAGGGAGCTACATTGACTTAGGTCTCCCTCTAGCTCAGAATCACTGTTAGGATATATTCTGAGCATGAATTTGTAGGTGGAGAGCGTTTGCATTGCATTGCATCTAGACTTGATTCCAGTCCCTTAATGCCAAGTTTGACAGCCATGGCATTGTTCTGCTTTATTCTTTTCATGCGCGCAAGCTCATAATCATTATGATGTTGTTCAGAATCTGAGATTCATGAAAACATAAAAAGTAGTCAGATTATCTATGGAATGCATTGCGGATTCAACTCGGAGAGTGTCTCCCTATAAACCCCTGCATATGCAAAGTTCACCTCCCCAACCGTGTTGACCAGACCACACACAGAAATACAAACCCCTTATGTCTCTATAACAGGCAAGCACATATTTCAAAACAAAAGTAGGAACATTAGAATCATATGAAATTCATATTTGAACAAATAAACTAAGCAATTATGAGTGGCGTAATGTTTAGCTTCAAGGGTGGAGTGTTGGTAGTGCGACACAAAGCAAGTAGGCAGATTGTATTCCATGTAAAAGATCGAAACCTATGTAAAAGCTAGAAATGACACTTTCTTTCTATACAATGCAGTGTTCGTTACCCACAAATGATGGAAGAGATCACATAGAGAAATACTATTCACTCATGTCTACGGTTCCAGTATTTAGAAACAGGGTGGTCCACCCTAAAAGAATATTGACAACAAATATGACAAGGCAAGCATAGATGTAGTGAATCAATCATTTACTTGTGAGCTTACTAGGACAAGTATGCATAATTGTCACTACAGTAAGAGACCGTCCAAAATCTGAATGAAGAAGTTTGTCTAGCACTTATTGTTTGCAACTAATTGACGTGAATAATTGGATATTATATCGAATGAGTAAGAAATACAAGTAAAATTGTCAACAAACCTGGCTTGCAGTAGTAATCTGGGTCAATGTCACTACGACCAACAATCCAAAATGACTAGTTTCTGTTCCGAGGGCTGGAATTTTGAAAACCCTATGAACTTTAGAGGTACTAAAGATTACCAAAATACATGTGAACCATTAAGTGTAGGTAGCACTAAGCACACAACAAACCCTAATGACAGTCCTGGCTAATGAGTAATGAATCAATTAGAAAATGGGTGATGAGGAGTGGCTGCTGAGTGTTGAGGACGTATCTCAGGATAAATTGGGTTGGCTTGGTGGGTGCTGCACACCTGAGCCCTGAATGGACTGGGAAGGTAGGCACGGCGGCGCGCCCGGGCAGCGGTGACGCTGTTGGGCGAGCGGCTCCTGGCCTCCTGTTAGTCCGGTGTCTCCTCCTAGAGTCATGTCGTCCGGGGACGGCAAGTCGCCGGCGAGGCAGGCGGCTGGGGGCGAGTAGAGATCGGAAGCGCGCAGCAGAACAGAGGGGAATCGGGGCCTGGGACGACCCAAAATCCCATGGAGGGCCGGCCCACCGTGGGCACCCTGTAGAGATACACACCTGAGCGGCGAACATGCATTTTCGAAACTAATTTAGGAACATTTAGTTGACCAATTAAACAATTCTGTTTTAATAATATCAGATTCATATTTGAACAACTAAGCTTGTTTAGCTTGATGGGTGGAGCAGTGTTTTTATGACACGAAGCACGTATTCTGATTGTATAGTGATCATAAAAGGGGGAAACTCTAAGCATATTTTTTTAGCAAAAGAGGGTTTCCCCTCCGATTTCTACTAAAGAAACCACCACGGAACCAACATGATCAATTAAACCCTAAGCATGATCAATTAAACCGTATTATGGCTGTGCCATGGCAGATTTGAAGCTGCAAACCGGAGAAATGATATTTAGCTTCCATTGTTTGCTTCGAACTAAGAACTAAATTCTAAGAGCTGAAAAGAAAGTAGAGTAACCAAGTTAAGATCTATTTTCTGGTTGAGATCAAAAAGTTGAGGAGATATGAAGTACCACCTCTCTTGCGGCGCCGTGTAGGCATCGGGGTGCGATGGTTGTCGGTGGCATTGAAGCAGATCTGCGACGGTAGACGGGTGCATCGGGGGATAAGTCCAGTTGCGGTGGAAGAGAAGGTCGTGTGAGCGGCCCCGGCAAAGAGGACGACGGCACCGATGAAGCGAGAGGACGCAATGCAAGGATATTAGTCTGTCGCCATGGATGAGAAACATCCATCTCTAGTATTGGACGACGCGGTCTTGGTAGGCGCTCCGGCATGGTGGAGGACGGTGGTGATGGATGTGGTGGAGGACGGCGGCGATGGATGGGGTGGTGGACGGAGGCTGGTGTGGGGATGGGGTGTTCTAGCGCGGACAGTGTATGAATGGGAAAATGGAGGGAGAGGTACGGGGAACCATGTTTTTGGGCCGGGCCTGTCTGAAATATGGGAAAGTTACGAACCTAGCCCCCGTTTAAAATTTGGACGTCTCGTCGGTTGGGGATAGGACGGTAATCTCGCATCTCGCCAATATTTGCCCAGAGCGATTTCGGGCGAGGAGAGGGTGGTTGGCGCCCATGGTTGGCGCCCACGGTGTATGAACGGGGCTGATAGGTAGGGCGGTTGTGTCACATCTGAGTGAAGTTACAAACCTGCCCCTATTGAAAATATTTGCCTACATCGATTTCGGCCGAGTCGAGTTTGTCTTGCCGCCCATCGTGTATGAATGGGGAATGGAGAGAGAAACAGAGGTCTTTCGGACGAGCTTGAATCAAATGAGTTTTGCCGCCCATGTTTTACGCCCACCGTGTAGGAATGGGCCCAGAGGCGGTCGTGTCACGTCTAATTGAAGTTACTAACCTACCCCTATTTAGAGCAGTGGAAATCGGGCCGACGGATTGTCCGTGTAATGGGTAGATAGTAATTTCCATCTCCCAAACACTTGGCTTCGGGCAGCCGACGTGGGAGTGGACATTTTGCTGCTTCTTTCGAATTTTGGGACAATAAGCATCCACGTTTACCCTGGCAACTAAATTTGAATCCATTTTGTATTCCTATATGAATCTTTATAAATCATCCTATGTGTTTTTATATATCTTCAAAAGGACGACAAAGATGTATTCCACTATCATATATGAATATGGTTTACAAATGCCGATACTCAAATTCAGAAACTAGAATCCGGTTTAAGGTGAATTCGAATATTTGGAACACTTCATGTCCAACTCAAATGTCACATGCAGCATAATGTGTACTCCCATTTAGATATGTACACAAGTGATGTATCAAGATTCAAATACCGAGTCAATCAACCAAGAATGTACAGAACTAACAGACATATAAACACTTATAGAGTATATGGATCAATAATATCAACTAACATACATAAGCCAGGCCGCTGTACTTTTTTTTGGCTACAACAGCATCCTTTTTTAGCCAGCATCTTGGCCCTTTCCGATGCGTGACACTTATGGTCCATCTATACTATTACTATTGCTGAATGCACATTCAGCCCGATTGGCGTATTTGTAGGTCTGGCACAGTAATCCAAATGAAATGTCTCCGAGTCTTATCAATTAATACAGACTTGTGCTCAAATAAAATTACAAACCAAAAACAAAAAAACAGTTATTACATGATCTCTAAAATAAATGGTTTGATTGATTACCTGAACAGACAACACAAAGGTTATTCAACTATGGAAAGAACATTTCACCTATGATTTACCAAGTAGGAATTTAATTTCCTTTTTTCCTTCAGGACCTTAACAATCTGGTCAGTCTCAGCTTGCTTCGTTTTGAAATCCACCAAATATTTAATGGTTGTCTTGAGTACTGCTTGTGATTGTGTTGTTTGCTTCCTCAACATGTCAACTTCATCTCTAAGTGCAGAAGCAGAATCTCTTTCTACCACTAGTTTAGCCTCTAGAGCATCAGCAGTTGGCAATTCATAATGCACGATTGGGCCGGTGCCACTGATGTGGGATGATGCAACGTCCATGGGGACCTCGCTCTTTGATCTTGGGCTAACCTGTTTTGCCATTAAAGTTCCGATTGGATTCAGAAAAGTTGAAGTTGGCAAAACATCTCAACTGGGAGTTATAACAGCAAACCAGTTAAACAAACAAGGAATTAAAGAGTTTCAATTGGATGCTGAAAAGTAGTTATTAACATCATTGTAACCCGCTATTGCAGCAGCAAAGCAGTTAAACAAACAAGTAGATATTTAAGTTAAGGCAAACAGGTAATTCTTAACAGTAAGTATCAAACACATAGATAGGCGCAGTCTACAATATGATTAACAGGCTGTGCCATTATGTAATCAGTAGCAAACTAAATTAAGCCAAGCAACGTAATTGAACAATTTTGCAATAAGTGGCTAACTAAAATTCCAAGAAGCAGGTAACTGAACTTACGCTAGTTATTTGTACAGGCACACTGCAACTTCTTTTTCACTTACAAGGTTGTACGAAGGACTCCATGGCATCAATTGCTTGGATAGGCAGTCCCAATACTTCTTTCTTCCCACACTGCATGGGTAAGTCGAATGGTTAATCTAGTAAGATGGTGCGTCCTTGATATGTTATATGAGGACGTGTAGTCAGACTAGTTGTAGCCAAACACATCACACTGGCTTTTATTGTATATTTCATGCGATTAGTTTTGGCATATCAAGATCTAAGCAATCTACAATAGGATGAAAAGACTGGCATCCTTCACATTATTGGCGAACTCAGTTCATAGAAACTAGCAATTCAACCATTCTATGGGTAAATCAAAAGCGCCACTGGAATATTTTTCACTATCCAATCATACATGCAAAAAGGGGCGACGCCGCCATAGGGGCTAGTATGGGAGGCCGCCTCAGGTGGCTGGAAAGTGTGCACCTAGTTTGAGTCGTCCAGGTTGGCCCATGCTAGTTTTGTTCGTCCCAACGCACGAGCAGGCAATGTAAAAAATGAAGAAAAATGTTTCAATTTGGATGGGACAATAACATAAGTGCAAGGCAGGCCCTATAGCAGGCTCGCGGCCCAAACGAGCGCCTCCCATATCGATCGACAGCAGGAAAAATCCCAATTCATTCGCTCCAGCCTCCAGTCTGGTTCGCTCTTAACCTAGCCACTGCTGGATAGACCGACACAGCACTTCCTCGCGCCCTCGTTGGAGATGAAGATCCAACCCTGGGTGTAGCCTGCGTGGGAGGCAGTGGCGGCAGCACGGGCATGGCATCGAGCTTGCACAAACGGACAGTCGCAGCTTGCAAGAGTAGCATGCGCAACGAGCAGGTACATCACATCCCTGATTATATCTAATTCAACTCTTCAATTTCTGGCCAATAGTTAAACCTGACGGTGTTGTAAAACTGCTTGTATGTAGGGAATCTATGAGAGAATGAAACCAATTTCTACTTATTTTATAACTCCCCCAATCAATACTGAACTGACTGAATCTGATGTATCTAATCAAGTTTCCGGTGCAAACATACAAGCTCATGTTGTTCTTGAGCCTGAAGTGTCTAATGAACAGACTGCTAATGAAGGATTTGATGCAAACATTTTACATGCTCCTGGTGATGAACATATAGTGTCTAATGAGGGATCTAATGCAAGCATTTTGAAAGCTCATTGAAGGATTTAGTGTCTAATGATGATCTACTATGTTGAGAGAGACAGAGATTTGCAGGCATTAATGACAAGCAAATTATAGTGCATTTTCATAGCGCGACCGTCGTCTTCGTCGTCGTCGTCCGGCACAGAGGTGGGAATGGTGGGGAAGAGACAAGACGAGGGGCGATTCGAGGGTCGGCGGTGAATTAGGGATTTGAGCAAAATCTGGGCGCGGAAGGGGATGGTGGAGAAGAGAGATTTTGCAGGGCTGGAATTGGGGCCGCAAGATATTTCAATCCGAAACGTGGAAGCGCGAACTTATATTGTCGTCGTCCTTTTTGGGGGGGAGGGGGTGGGTGGCTGGGTGCTACGCGTCCGTCCGATACACGCGACCACCCCGACAGGACTATGCTTCGGTGGCTTAAGGCACCTGCCTTTGTGTCCATGACATGTGGGCCCAACAGGTGGCTGGCCCACATGTCAGTGACCAGGCACTGAAGCAGCGTGCACCCCGACACGACCCTGGTCTGCCTGGTGCGCCTACATTTGAGAATGCAAACGAATCTTCTTTCATTTGCAAACGAATCTGTGTGTATTACCATGCCCGTGTTTTCCTTGCAATAATTAGTCATTCGAAATGAGATACTCCATCTGTTCACTTTTGTAAGTCATTTCAGACAACTTAAAATGAACTGTTTTGCACATTGTCTGAAATGTCTTCAAGGTCTTATAAAAGTGAACAGAGGGAGTACTATAGATTAATTAATGAGGGGTTATTTGAAAAAAAATCGAAACGGTACCCACGCTAACGTGGATTAGAGTGTGTGTCACATAATTAGTTATTTGAATTAGAGTGTGTGTCACGTAGTTAGTTATTTGAATTAGAGTGTGTGTCACGTAGCGATCTCCAATTCTAATGTGGATTTCGCATTTCACTGTATCCCCGCTACTTTTTTAATACAAATTCATATGTATATGATGAACACCATGGTAGTGAGAAAACTTTTGGATGGATTCAAACATATGACCTACAAAATAGCACAACAAACTGAGTCAATGTCAACTTTTCGAAACTTAGTATGGCACGAATTCGAAATAATTACCCGTATGCCTGGTCCTCGGTTCAAATCTTACAATGTACACCGAATTGAAACATCGATATTAAGTCTCGTACTATGTACAATCAAATGTTGTTTTTAGCCCCCCCCCCCCCCCCCCCCCCCCGCGCACAAACGCTACATACTTCCTGTATCGGTCAATCTTCCTCTCCTAACCACCTTAGGAAGCTATCGGTTTCCAACACACGTTCATTATTTCTCTCCACGTTCCGATCTCTAAGTCTCTCAACTACACAACCCCTTTTTCCACTCTGTTACCAAATGTATTTACCTCACACACCCGCCATTGCACCCCATGCCGAGCTCTCTCTCCCCCCCTCTCCCTCTCACCCTCTCGCGCTAAATACATGCATTGCCTATCTAGCCCCCCAACCTCTCGTGCGCACGCACGCATGTTGTATATCTAGGTCACTCCCTCGAGACTGTCTCACTCTTTCTTCCGCACGGCGGGCCACACTCGCTCAATCTCGCTCTCTTTATCTGAGTCTCATTTAACCTCGTTTTATTTCACACACAAATGATATATCTCCCTATTCGGGCCTCGATCGACACACTCTATACTCTCTTACACAGATTGTCTATCTAGGTCAGTCCATCCAAGCCGCCGCCACTCTTTCGACCTCATGGTGGGCCATGCTCACTCAATCTCTCTCTCTCTCCGTATGTCTCGATTGACCTCGCTCTTTCTCGGACAAAAACGATATATCACCATGTTTGAGCCCAATTCGACCTATTCCCATTGTATACTCTCTCACGCACATTGTCTATCTAGGTCACTCTCAACAACCTGTCTCACTCTTTCGATCGCACGGCGACCCTATGTGATCGGTTGACCTTGCTTCCTCCCACACACAAAATATATCTACACGTCTGTGACTGGATCATCTCTCAAGCTCTATCTTACAGCCCTCACCCTTTCCAAAAAGCTCAATCGAACTATATCTCTCCAGAGCATATATATTTGTTCAATGAATGTCGGACCACACTCACTTTGTCTCTCTATCTATATGTCTCTCGATTGACCTTGCTTTCTCACACCGTATCTTCCACGCGTTGAAGCTACTACCTCTCCATCCCTCGTAAAGCCGGAGCTATTTACATTGCGAGGGGCACTCCAACCTTGGATTAATTTGTGTAGGCATTTATTCCGGTCGGTTTAGATTATATTTTTGTAGCATTCGGCCCACAACTACTCCAAACACCGTTGCAACCCACGCAACTCCCCTAGTTGATTTCCCTCTAGCTCGGTCATCGCTCTCTCGCATGTCCTTTCTCGCGTTCAACGTCGCACCATGGTATTATTGAAAAAACTATGTTGTTCTCTTTAATTATTATAAATAAGCTACAAAACTACACACCGATAGTCCACATGGAATGGAACAAATTTTGACCCACAAATTAAAGTGCTACAAACTACACACCGAGGGGCCCACATGTCATGAAACAAATTTGGACCCATATACAAATTAAAAAATAAAGGACGAGGATCGAACATGCGACCGGGCCTTCAAGCCGCACGTCAATAGGCAACATACGTAGAATAGCAATGTTTGTTGTACCCCCTTTGTTCACATAATGTTTTTATATTACCACAACCTAATTAATGGATAACATGTAATATTATTTTTAGTACTATTCGCCTTCACTTACTGGTGGGTTCCATGTGTGCTCTCTCTCTCTCCTCCCCTTCTACGTTTAGACGCACGGGCAAACAAGAAGAACTCGCGGGCGATGTTGCCGTTGACCATATCTGGACCCGTTCACAAGTCACGGCACCAGTTTCACGTACTAGCAGCACAAGTCAGTGTGTACGTGCAATGCACGTTAATTTGGAAGTATATTAAGTGCATGCGAATATAAATACTAGGATATTATTTGTGTGTTGTCATATGATTAGCACTATTTTTGGCATGAAGTTAACTGCATGCTAAACGTGTTGAGCGCTCGACATTGAAGCAGTCTAGGTCGTTGGATGACAAGGAATACATGTGGCTTGATGACTGTCGGGGTTAAAACCGGCGGATCTCGGGTAGGGGGTCCCGAACTGTGTGTCTAGGCGGATGGTAACAGGAGGCAGGGGACACGAAGTTTTACCCAGGTTCGGGCCCTCTTGATGGAGGTAAAACCCTACGTCCTGCTTGATTAATATTGATGATATGGGTAGTACAAGAGTAGATCTACGATGAGATCAGAGAGGCTAAACCCTAGAAGCTAGCCTATGGTATGATTATGTGTTGTCCTACGGACTAAAACCCTCCGGTTTATGTAGACACCGGAGAGGCCTAGGGTTACACAAGGTCGGTTACAAAGGAGGAGATATGCATATCCGTATTGCCTAGCTTGCCTTCCACGCCAAGTAGAGTCCCATCCGGACACGAGACGAAGTCTTCAATCTTCAATCTTCATAGTCTAACAGTCCGGCCAAAGAATATAGTCCGGCTGTCCGAAGACCCCCTAATCCAGGACTCCCTCAATGACATTTTATATTTAATTTGATACGGCTCTAGCAGAACATTCAATCAATCAAACTATACATTTCGTTCAGTCTGACTCCGACTTTAAATTATACAACGATTGATATAAAATAAACGGAAATGATAAACGTTCGGATTTTAAGCATGGCAATCCGAACGTTTTTCATGTCAAATTTAGATTACGCGGCGGCGGCGGGGGCGTCTCGCGGTGGGAAGCAGCTCCTCTGCCATGCTCTGTGTGTCGTTGGGCCACTGACCGACGGCGACGGCGGCGTCTTGCGCCATTGTTGGCGTACTCCTAGACATTGGCCTAGCTTCAAGGAAGGCCAAAATGTTCTGCACTTCGGAGCGAGCCAACTGGCGGGAGGAAGCGACTGGCGTTGGTGCAAGGAAGCGGTCGACGGCGACCATCCATGCCGCTGAGGGGGGCACTAGCACCCGCGCGGGGACAGGCGCTGTCAACGGTGCGGCGGAGACATTCATGTGCACGGGCACCGGCACAGGCGCGCACATCAGTGCACGCGCAGGCGCATGCACTGGCAGGTGCACGGGCACCGGCACGGGCGTGCACGTCAGTGCACGCGCAGTCGCATGCACTGGCAGGTGCACGGGTGCATGAAAGTCGGCGGGGACCTCGTGGAACCCCGTGGGATCAAGCTCGGTAACAATGTGCGGCTCCCAGCCCATCAATGCCACGGGGATGGGCGCTGGCGCAGTCGGGGCGTTGGGAGCCGGAACGGGAGCGGGGACAGGTGCGGCGTCTTTCCGCAAGGACAGTTCAAGCTCGTCCCAAAGCACCTTATGTTCTTGAGACTCCGGCTGGGTGTCTTCCTTAGGAAACTGGAACACTAAGGGCAGACCATCATGATGCGGCATGGCGTATGTTTAGGTCAGGCTAGTTGGAGGTAGACGACAGGAGAATCGGAAAGGAAGAGAGAGGATTGTAGCGATACCGGGTAGTGCGGGGTTGATTTTAAACTATGGCGCCGGCGACATTAAAAGTGGGAGCAGTTGGGACGACGGTGGGCGGCGGAGCCTAGTCAAAGGGCTCGCCTCCGGTGAGCCTGCACAGCGGTCTGCTCGCACGCCTCCCTGACAGCCGGCGCAGCGGTCTGCTCGCACGCCTCCCATCGACTCACACGCTTGCTCGGACGGCACCTGCCGATGAGAAGCGGGGACTCGTGGCGGCACGTAAACGCCCACGGTTTCAATAGTGAAAGCGTTCGCCTTAACATGACAGGTCTTTGTTCCAAAATACCTTGGCTCTTCATTTGTGCAACTTGTCATAAGCAGCTTGTCTCAAATTGAAGAAAAAACTTACAAAGTAATATTTGTGCCATATCACGTGACCATGCTTAGTTTCAAGAATTTATGCCCACTTTTGGATTTTCTGAAATTTAAGATCCAGGATTCGAAACAATATCATAACCTGCATCATGCAATAAATTTTCAAGCCGTACATCTGTCCTGTTGTATTTCTTAAGAAAGGATTTGGTCAAACATTTTGCTTAGTTAGACTTCAGACAAGTTATATATGCAGAGTAAAAGGATAATCCCTCCGTACCAGTGCATTTCCTGATATATTAACTCAAGTACTAGGCACAAACAAACGGGCTCAATTCTGTGCTCATCCTGGTGTAGTAGTAGTAGTACTAGGCAATGCAGTTGACGGGTGACCTTGACGAGCGGCGACCGAGGGAATTGAACCGTGCTCGGCATGGTAGGTAACGTTGTCTAGTTACTAAAGCATCCCTCTGTTGTTCATCGGTAGTCATTATGGACCGGGGACATGAGGAGAATTTCCTAGGGCTGGAATTTTGGCCGCCAGATATTTCGACTTGAAACGCTGAGGCTCGACTGGTTGGGGTTGCCTAATGTGCATACCACGCACGCCATCGAAGGACACGAGCCCGATTTTTTTAGGATCAACATGAGCCAAGGTCTGGCTGGTACGCCATTGGGTCCTACCACTCGAGAATACGAAAGGAACCTTTTAAATTGCCGAACGAATCTATGTGTATTACAATACCCGTATTTTCCTTGCAAATACTAATCTCAACGTGGTAATTGATTTATGATGAGTTGTTGAATTAGAGTGAGTTTGTGATATAGTGATCTCAACGTGGATTTCACATTTCATGGTATCCCTAGTAAGTTTTCCAATGCAAATTCAAATTTAAAAGATGAACAATATGGAGGTGAGAAAACTTTGTATGTATCAAGCATATGACCACACACACACACATAGAGACACACACGCATGAACACAACAACAATCCAATAAGTATAGTGCATCTATTTTTCCAAACCATGCATGTATGACACGAATTCAAAAATACTCCTTCTATTCCTAAATATTAGTCTTTTAGAGAGTTCAACAAGTGACTACATACAGAGCAAAATGAGTGAATCTAGACTCTAAAATATGTCTATATACATCCGTATGTGCCAGTCCATTTGAAGCCTCTAAAAGACTAATATTTAGGAATGAAGGGAGTAAAATGTAAGACATCCATGGTCCTCAGTTCAATATTTAAAATGAACATGAAACTAAAACATGAATATTAAGTCTAGTACTACAGTACATGCAAATGTTGTGTTTAGGCGGAGCTATGATTGTCAGGGGTCAACCCCTCGACCTTAGATAAAATTGTGGAGCTCTGTTTATGGTTGTTTAGATTATATTTGTCCCCACCCTCCCAACCACTGATTGGTTGTGCACCCCCCACCCCTCCTCCCCGGGAGAATATCATGTGCCCCCATACCTTAGATGCTATATGCCGATACGAGTTGCTTGGAGCTTGTAGATCTGAGATATAGCAGATCACATGATGTGTCTTAATATTTTTGTAGAAAACCTTGATGAGTTTGAGAATTGCACACAATTTGTACAAAAACTACTTAGATGCCCTTTGATCCCATATCCAACGACTTCGAACCTCGTATCACCATAGCATCTAAGATGAAGGAGGACATCATATTCTCCTGTATGTAAGAATATCATGTGCTACCACACCTTAGATGCTTTGGTGATACAAGCTCTGCGGAGGCGTTGGATTTTTGACCCAACAACTCCTCGGTGGTTCGAATGATTTTTTGCAGAAAAGCCCCAAAAGAGTTCAACCACTGCTTACAAGCACAAAGACTGCTCAAATGCCATTGGATCTCAGATCAAACGACCTCCAAGCTCGTATCACCGTAGCATCCAAGCTGCGATAGCACCTTATGTTTTCTCGCACGACAGAGTATGAGGTGCTCCCACACCATAGATTCTATGGTGATACGAGTTCACTGAGATCTAACGGCCCATAGTAGGAGGTTTGAATGTTTTTGCAATATATGGCTGATAGAGTTTGGGAAATACGTAGAAAGTACAAGTACTACGCATGTGCCATCTGATCACTGATCATACGACCTAGATTCTCATATCACCGTAGCGGGTAATTAAGCTACGGAGAGCACCTAATATGAGCACCGGGGAGCCGTTGGATCGAAGATGCAGCGGCACACACGAGGCCTGAATGTTTTATTTGCAAAAAAACCTTTAGAGAGTTTGGAAATTGTGCATAATTACAAAGACTACTCCCAACCCATTGGATCTCACTTCCAATCGTGTAAAAACTCGTATCACCATAGTATCTAAGCTGCGGGGTGGATGTGATATTCTATGCCGCTGTCATTTTTGTTCGTAAACTTGCAAAAAACGTGTAACTTGTGTCGTTACTTGTCTAACCGCGCAAAGTGTTTGTTCAAAAAAACCATCCTACAGTGAAATATCAAAACAACACACGGGGGTCCTACTTGTCATTAATCAAATTTGGACTTAAAACTAACAAATCTGAAAGACGAGATTCAAACTGGCAACCTGGACTACAAAGCGTAAGTCGATAGCCTGAAAAAATTAACGGTTGTTGGCTTTGTCCCATAACTTGATTTTATACAGTACTTGCGTTGAGTAGAGTAGAGGGAGTGCCTCGTCAACATGTGCATGACCGTTGTCTCACTTATGATCTCAATCTCTCTTCTCTCCCTCATCTAACCTTTGCACGGGCACACACGAAGAGCGGTGCTAGCTTGGCGTGGTGTTATTACAACTAAAAAAAGCTTGGAAAATAGAAGAATCACCTAGAACAAGAGACGTTGTGGCTGGTCGAGACGGATCTAACCACATCTATCCTCCGTGCCACGTTTGCATGATGAAGCTGTGTGGCTAGTGGGGTGTTTTCGACCGATTGGCTGGGTCCCAAGGTCGAACCATAGGTACTATGTCTGATACAGTATATTTTTACACGCACATTTTTCCTCCGTGCCGAGACGTGGCACACCCTACCACGCGGTTTCGGGGTCCTCCCGGGTGGTGCACGCATATATTCTTCCTGACGTGGGACGCCCTACCGCATGTTTTCTGGGTCCTCCTCGGTCATAGCGCCAAAGCAAGTAAATGAGTCATCAAATCATGAAAGACCACCTTTCCCGCCGAGTACATCAGTGAAGCACGGTGGCTAGCTAGTTGGGCTAGTTCGATTGATTAGCTAGGCCGCCGCCACATTTGTTTTCACCCCTTTTTTTATCTACTTGCCGGCAGGTAAATTTAAATATCCACCGCGGCGTTGCTCTGGTGTTTGGGTGCGGCGGATTTCTTATTTTTTGATTGACGGGAGCAGGCGCGGCAGGATTTTTAATTTTTTGATTGACGGGAGCAGGCACGGCAGCAATTAGTCACGATGACTCCGCCTGTAAAAACCCACTACTCCCTGATGTGAGAAGTCGCCGACTGGTGTTTTACCGTGGTGAAAACCAAAAGATTCCCCGCTCCCTCCGCCTTCCCGTAGATTGCATTGCCTTTCAGCCGTTTCGCCCCCTTTGCTTCCTCTCCCCATTGCGTCTACCTGGTGCCATGGCGACGCAGCAGATCACGGAGTCCGAGGTGAGGCGCCTGACACTGGCTCCCGTCGACCAGGAGCGGGCTTTGCGGGCGGTTGCACCCTGCATCACCAACGTCGTGCACCTCGAGAAGTAGAGGGACTTTGATGGTGTTTAGGCGCCCTCTGCATGGGCATGTCCATGTCTCGGCGCAACATGATTGTTGGATCAAACTCAGACGGTGCAGATCAGTCACTGTAGCACAAAGCGTGTGGGTGTGTTTGGTTGCATTCTCATCTCAATATAGTTGTTTCCTCTTCGTGTATTTTTGTCAACCTACTAGTGTGGACTCATGCACCCTTCATGCACTCTGCCAAACACCCAAAAGTGGGTCGAGAAGGGAACTTTTTCTCCCATCCCGTGCACCCTTCATACACCCTGCCTAACACTATTCGTACTTCATATGGTTCATGTTTCGTGGAGTACTGTAGCACCATACTCTCCGTGCGGTGTGGACCTAGTTCTGTTAACATTGATCTCACCGTTTATTCTCGACCGGACAGTCGAAAAAGCGGTACTATGTTACATATAGGAGTAGTTGACATGCGCACAACATCATTTGTTATCGTCATATCTTACTACACTAGCAACAAGATTGTGTAGTACTGACGTATGAACCACTGCACACATGCCTAGTAGTAGGAGCACTGTGTATGTTCAAGTGGCTACCGTGTTTCGCACTCCTCCGTCGTAAGAGTGGAAACGCTTGTTGTAATCGTTTTTTCTTCAGAAAAACAGTGGACACGCTCTACCATGAGGATCCTCCTCCAGCCATGCACTAAATTACTCACTTTCACCGACGTGTGGGATAGCCAGCACCTGGGTCCACCAGCCATGCACTAAATTACTCCGTAGTAGAGTGACGGTAGACTACCCCGATTGAACCGCTGCAGTAATGCCCAATGAGCCGTCAAATCACAAAACCCCCTCCTTTCCAGTAGTAAGTTGGACGGATGAAGCAACCATCATTTCACTCTTCTCTCTCAGCTTCCTCTCTTGAAGAAAACCCCCACTTGCTTCGCTTCTCCCTCATCTCGTTCCTCCTTTCACTCTTCTCTCCCAGCTTCCTCTCTTGGATGGACGCCGGAGCACCAGCCGATGTGATGTCTATGGCTCTGGCCAAAACCGTCGAGGCTCATGGTACGAAGAAGCGCAAGCACCTCGCCGAGACTACCGCAGACAAGCTCAAATCCATCGCCCTGTCCAAGCCCCCCTCTCCGGGATCCCTCATTAAGCAAGTCCAGGTAATGTCTCCTTTTGACGATCTTTTTCTTGATCTTGATCGTGTTTTTTCATCTAACACACAGTACTAGTACTGGTAGTACAACTTTCTGGGTGATCTTGCATGTGATTTTAGTGTGCCAAATGATGGTTCTAAATTCCTCTTTTGACCAAAACATGCAAGAGGTTGACACTGATTTCTTATAGATTACTTTCAACTACTCCCTTTGTCTCAAATTTCTTGTCTTAGATTTGTCTAGATATGGATGTATCTAATACTAAAATGTGACTTGATACATCCGTATCTAGAAAAATCTAAGACAAGAATTTTGGGACGGAGGGAGTACTTTATGAACATCAATGCTACCTTTTAAGAGGGTATATTTGCCTCAGTAACTTGTGTTATGGATATTGCATGTAATCCCTCTGCTCTCATGCCTTTCAAGACATGTTCTAGTGTCTTTGTTCACTCATTTCTGTGCGTATATGTAGTCATATATGGAGTATAATATCGAAAATCATCTTATATTTCTGAACGGAGGTAGTAATAAAATATGGTTTCTATTTGAATTAGAACCAGGTCCGCGGTGGAGATGAAGTTCTCAAAGTCATGCCATGTGAACTGGAAGACCTGATGATGAGTTCTACTGCTGAACTATCCAGCTGATGTGTCCTTGTCGCCACGTGTCCTGAACTAGTGTTTTCCTGTAGCATTGTTGTCAGGCGTGTTCTCGAGGCTGTACTTGACCACAACAATTTCTTGGTTGTGCCTTCGATTACGAAGGGTGTCGTTCTTGTAAAGCTTCCCAACAAATCTGATGCGGCATGTCTTCATCATCATGTTTATGAGTGGAAAGACCACTCTGTTAGCTTCTCCAAGGTTGACAAGGTGGTGATGGTGCATGTAGACATCCCACACGAAGTCCATGGCCTAGTCAGTTATGCGGGGTTCATCCCGTAGGTCAGTGGCAAGAAATAGTCTGTAGAGTTTAGTTAGTGCAAATTTGCTTGTCTGTAGTAAGTACTATTGTTCAGTACTTGATTTGTGTTTCTGAACCCTGTATTGTTTATAAGTACTGCCGCTTTTGATGTGTGGTCAGTCCTGAGAACGGTCTATGTTAATGTTTGTCCACTCAATTCAGTCTATATATTTTGAAGTATCCAGATCATATTTTTTGTGAGGACGGTTATCAATTATGGTTACACTCCAATATCTGTATGCATTGCTGGGTTTATCGCACCCACCAGGATTTCCAGTCCCATGGATGTTCGGTCCATACGATTTGTCACGACCTTTGGACTGTCCTACTTGTGGGAGTAGGCGGGGCCCCTGGATGCCACGCGTAGTTGGACGATCAATCTTCTGTTTAGTACTTCAACATAGTGATTTCCTGGTAAGGATTCACTCGTGTCACATCAACTAAATCTTATTGATTTACTATCTAAATCTTATTGATTTAATGTCATGTTTTCTTTCTTTTCCTGCAATTTTATGATGCAGGTTTTGCCATGTGACATTCATCACAGAATAAACCGTTTGGTTTGCTCAACGATGGCTATTTTTGCAGCTTTCAATTCTTATGTCGTGTCAGTAACGAAGGCACTGTCCATCACTTATATTACTGGAAAAAATTGGATCAGTCTGTTGTCTGAGTACAAGATGAATCCCTATGATGAACTGTAGTTTGGTTTAACAAAAACGCCACGATTAGTCCTTCTCGCATTTCAAAGAAATGAAGAAAAAAACTGGATCACGGTCACGGATCCTAGTCAACTTAGAAAGCTGATCATAGCAGACCAGACACGATCGCCACTGTCTCACACAGATCGAGCACCAGCAGTTTCTCTAGCACTGGAAGCAGCAGCAGCTTAGTCTGATCTAGGTGGGGATTGGGCACCGACCGCGTCAGCGGATCAGTCTGATCTACCGGACGATCGGGCATCGACACCGGCACCTGCTCCGACACCGGCACCAGCTCTATAAGGAGCACCATCTCCGGCAGCAGCAGCGGCTTCAACACCTGCACCAACACTTGGACTTGCATCTGCTCCGGCTCGTGCAGTTGCACCGGCAACAGACTGGGCTGCAGTTCGCACTTCATATACCAAAGTCCTTACAAAAACCGACATGTCCACCTTCTTGGTAAGCATTGGCCGCCCAAGTGCTTCGTTCTTTTTTCATTCCATGTTGTTTCACATTATTCACTATGTTGATCTAACTGTTTGGGTATGTCTTCTTGTTTGCAAACAAAGAATTCCTAAAGCAATGAGGGAGTCGTTCAACAATCCGGGTGACCGCGGCCAAGTTTCTCTTACCATGAGCAGCCTTGGTGTGAATGAACCTGCTCAATATACCGTAAGTACAAAGGATGGTCGCATGATGATTGATGCTAAAGGATGGTTAAGGTTCAAATCTAAATCATATCTTGTGGTAGGGGATGATGTAAAAATCGAACTTTCTCGGCAAGGAGAGCTGGTCCAAATCAACTTTGAAATTCTTTAGTAGCAGCACGCAACTGCCGAACTGATCTATCCTCCGAGAGATTTTGCTGTAAGAATCTGGCATGGTGAAACAAGTGTCCTGTGTGTATAAGTAATACGACAGTATTATTTATCACATGGTATATCGTTGATAGAATTGCAACTCTGGTTGCTGGTTAGGAACTGTCGTTCGATTTCATTCCAACAGTTGTCGTGCTTTATTCGATTTTGTGTATTCGCCTTGCGACAGCATCTAAAACCAGCGTCTACCGATCGCTTGCAATATGAAAAGCGCTGAGGTAGAACACATGGGCCCCCAAACATGCAGGGTTGGCATGCGGCCCAAAGTCCAGAACCATGAGCCTATCTGAGTATTATATTCTCAGCTGAACCCCCATAAAAAAAGTTGAACCCCCATAATGCACGTGCGTTGCAGAGGGAGTATATTTCTCGGCAAGGTGAGCCTGTGATATAAAAGATTTGTATATTTCTTTACAGAGGGAGTATCTCTCTGTCAAAAAATATATTTATGTGTAACTAGTTACTCATGTCTTTCTACTTCGTTTCGCTGATATGTGAGGCAACCGACAACAGGGTCCACGTGCCATATGCACAAATTAGAGTGCACAACTTCAAGGTAGACACACCCCGATCGTAGCGCCGCAGTAATGCCCAATGAGCCGTCAAATCACAACCCCCCTTTCCAGCATTAGCAGTAAGCTGGACGGACGAAGCGGCAATATTTCACTGGGCCTGAATCCCCTTCTCCCTCGTCTGCTTGTTCAGAGAAAACCCCCTCTTGGCGATTGCATAGGGTTTTCTCATGGAGAACCAGGTACAAATTCTTCATCCATCCCCGATAAATCCATGTCCCTTGGTCGCAGGTAATGCTAGGATGGCAGCCGCCGCCGTTGATGCATTTTTCTTCCTACTGAATCTAGTGTGTTTCATTTGCAGTGCCCAAAGTGCGAGTACCCTACAGGTTTTTGAGCCCTCGGCGAGACGCCACACTTGTTCCTTCTCATCCTAAGACAGCATTTTGAAACATGCACAGTATGTTCCTAGAATTCTCTTTTCTATCCGGGAGGGTGGGTTTTTTTTGAACATGTTGTGTTCTCATATTATTTTTCCTGCAGTGTATTATTTGCTCTGCCAGAACACATGTACTCAAGATGCTCGGCCTTACCATAACTGAATACACTAGTTTAATGGTCACAGTGAAGACAAGCCATGGATATAAGTTCTGAGTTGGGTTCATGAACCAAGAAGATCGCTGCTTTTTTTATGGCCGAACTTGGATAAACTTTCTCAAGTGTTACAGACTGAAAGTTGGCGCACGAATGTTGATGGAAATAGCAGAACCCGGTATCATCTTCACTGCGATCTTCCACCCCGACGTTGTTCCAATTGTTCATCCATGTTAGTTTTGTATCTGGTTCTTGCTTGTTGCCTCGATTACTTCTTAATCCACCTATTATGTCTAACTAATCACAATTTAACTTTAGAAGTAGCAACGAATCTCTCACTAAGATGCTACTTCTAACTAATATTTTCTTATAATTGGTGGAACGTGTAGGTTTTTTCAGAGTTAAGCAGTCTGCTCGTTTGTTACTCTGTAATAACTCGGCTGTTACTAATGGCACTGAAGTTGACTGGATCGACATTCACAAGTTCCTACACTTTATTGATCGTCTTGAGGTCCTTGTGGGGCATTTCAATGGTGGAAGGCCACGTGGGATATGTGTGCCACTGCTGCACTCGTTGAACAGGTCCAACTGTGTCGAGAAACTTATGGTACGAGCTGTTTTCTGTTATATATGTCGTTCATAAACTATTGCTTATACACAGTTTTACAGCTGTGATCTTCTTGAAACAGGAACTGCCGAGTTCTATTGTTCCTATACAGATGCCTGACCATGGTCGGGTCAGACTTGCGCTTGGTCACAACATGATGTTTATGTCGACCTACTCAATTCCCCTTGGAGGTGAAAAGATACTTATTCATGGGTGGTCTCAAATAATGAAGGCCCGTTCATCTTGGAGAATAGGACAGAAGATTATATTCATGCTTTTCCGTGGCTCTAAAGTGAATATCCTGTTTATTGACCACGTTGCGAGATGAAGCCGCTTTCAGAAGGTTGTGGATGCGCGGGGTGGCACCTTGGCCTTGTCCTGGGGTTTGGCGGCCTCACCCTTGGTTAACTGTAGGCAAAGTAGCACTGTTCGAGGCATGCTTTGTACGGTTGAACCTGTATAAGTACTCATACTGCTTTCAGCTTTGGTTGTTAAGTGCCCCTGCTAGTTTCAGTTAAGGTTATTAAGTACTCCTGCTGCTTTTACAGTCTGTCGTGTTTCTTCAGTCCTGTCTTCCTCCAGCCGCCAAAACCAAACCAGCGCCGGGGGGGCCGCCTGCTTCCGCCTCCCACGGCTGGTTGCGCCTCAGCGCACGCATCGCCGCCCCACCGTCTCCTAAATCGTTAACGCCGACGTCCTCCGCGCGCTTTGGTGCGCTCGCCGCGGCGCCGCCCTCTCGCGTTGTCAACATGGTCAACAAACAACAGGAATCGGCAGAAGTATGTGGAGAGGATGACAGTAGGGGCCCACCACGTCAGCGTATGGAAAAATAAAATGCTTCCTCCTAGTGTTTTCCTGACATCTGGGATTGTGAGCGTATATAGTCAATAGACAAGAGAACAGCAGAAGATCGGCTGACACCTGGGACGTAGCTACTCGAGCAATATTTTTTTGTTTGGTATTGTTGAGACGGAGCAGGGTTTGAACTGGGTTGTGGCCCGTCTAGCCTAGGCTTATCTTTTATGTTCACCATGTGACCAGCCCAGCTATTTTTTCTTTGTGAAAATGAGCCCAGTTTATTTTTTCTGAAGAATACCCAATCCAGGCCTACTTATTTTTCTATGCCCTGATGGGCTGCAACTCTTTCAAGACGCCTGCAAATCTTGAAAATATATGAAGTGGGTTGTAAATATAAAAACAGTTGACAAATTGGCAATTACATTATAATTTCTGAATTTTTTCACATTTCCAGATTCCTATTTCACTGGGCATTAACCTTATTTAAATATATCTTCAAAGTACTTTAAATCTGGCTTGACATTTTGGTATTAAAATAGTTTGGAACCCATAGAAATATGTGAAATTGGCCCTGGCCAACCAAAAAAACGACTGCAATAAATTGCATAAGAAGTTGCCATGAGCTATATATAAATTATCAAAAAAAAGAGGGAGTGGTCTGACTTGTGGGCCTGTTTAGTTGACGCGTACGCAAGATTTTTTTTTAGTTATTATATACGTCAACAAACGATTCTAGCAGACGTAACCATTGGATGTCAATCCAACGGTCATCGTGTTTCTTCAATCTCTGATCTTCTTGCTCCAGCCGCCAAAGCAGCGCCGGCGGGACCGCCTACTCCCGCCTCCCGTGGCCGGCTGTGCTGCCGTGCAGGCCTCAGCGCCCCCTACTACTCCCACCGCTGGCCAGGGCATCCTCTACTCACCCACACCCCGTGTTATTCTGCGGCGACGGCAGCCTCACACCGCAGCCGAACCGCTGAACCCTCGTACTCCTCTCCGCGCGGGCTTCCACTGTCGCGTCTTCCCCGGCTCCCTGTCGTCCCCTTCCTAGGCCTCTCCATCGTCCACCGCTGTGGTGCTCTCGGCGCGGCATGGTCAATGTGGTCAACGACCGACTTCCATCGGAAGAGTACTGTACGTGGAGAGGTTGACAGCTGGGTCCACGACAGCCACAAGGAAGTGCCTCCTTATTACGCGGAAAATAATTATTCCTCCACCTGATAGCAGGGACCCACCGGACGAGCCACCAGTATTTCGTGAAAAAAAAACGTTCCCCGTGACTGCTGGGACCCACAGGATGGGCACCGTATTTCACGAAAAAAATGTTCCCCCCGCTGTCAGCTTGGACCCACCGGAAATGCCTCCTAATTACGCACAAAAAATGAATACCCCCCTGCTAGCTGGGACCCACCTTGGTGGGAGGCTGACTTGTGGGCCTACTAAGTTGACTGGGACGAAGGCCTTTGTTAACTTTAGTCAATATATATGAACGATTCTAGCTCCAGTGACCGTACGATGTCCATCCAATGGCCGTAGTGCTTCTTCAACCTCTGGTCTTCTTGCTCCAGCCGCCCAAAGCAGCGCCGGTCGTGCCGCCTGCTTCTGCCGCCTGTGGCCGGTTGTGATGCCGCGGAGGCCTCATCGCCCCCTACTACTCCCACCGCTGGACAGGCCATCCCTCTATGCACCCACACCCCCTGTTATTCTGCAGCGACGGCAGCCTCACACTGCAGCCGAACGAGTGAACCCTCATACTCCTCTACGCGTGGGCATCCACTATCGCGTCTTCCCCGGCTCCGCGTCGTCCCCTTCCTAGGCCTCGCCATCGTCCACCGCCCTGGTGCTCTTGGCGCGGCGTGGTCAACGTGGTCAAGGAATGGCTTCCATCGGACATGGACTGTACGTGGAGAGGCTGACAGCTGGGTCCACGGCCGCAGCAAGGAAGTGTCTCCTTATTACGCGCAAAATAATTATTCCTCCACCTGACAGCGAGGACCCACGGGACGGGCCATCGTATTTTGCGAAAAAAATGTTTCCCCTGACTGCTGGGACCCACTAGCTACATCTTCGCATGCAAGGAAGTGCGTCCGGAAAAAAAATGATTCGCCCCCCTGACTACTGGGACCCACCAGCTACATCTTCGCACGCAAGGAAGTGCGTCTGGAAAAAAACGATTCGCCCCCATGACTGCTGGGACCCACCAGCTACATCTTCGCAGGCAAGGAAGTGACTGACAGTCGGGACCCACCTGGTCGAAGCATACGTAGCGTTGTCATTCTGGTCGCGAACGTGTACGTACATATATGCTGGTGGATGTAGAGGTGCGCACATGTCGTAGTAGAGGCGCGTACGTGTCGTAGTAGAGGCGCACACGTAGCATGTACACGTACGTACAGCGGCCAGGGTGCAAGAAAGAAAATACGGCCACGTATGTGTACATACGGGCGGGGTCTCGAATGCCTACTCGCGCATACGTACGGCCAGGGCTCGTGTACATGGCTGGGTCGGAACAGAGAAACAGCGTCGTCGTCGTGTTCATGGGGAGGCAACGGACTGTGTCGTGTTCATGGGGAGGCAATGGAATGTGTCGTGTTCATCAGGAGGCAACGGAACGAGTGGGAGCCAACCGGCTGGGTCGGAACAGAATGCGTGGTCGTGCTCATCGGGAGGGCTTGGACGGAACAGACGATGGAAACGAGGCATGGCGTACCGCACAATGGAGGAAAAGGACCTCCTGCGTTCGGAATGGGGTCCTGTTGATCGGGAGGGGTCTGGCGTACCGCAAAACGGAGGAAACGGACCTCCTACGTTCGAAACGGGGTCCTGTTGATCAGGAGGGGTCTGGCGTACCGCAAAACGGAGGAAACAGACCTCCTACGATCGAAACGGGGGTCCTGCTGATTGGGAGGGGTGTGGCGTACCACAAAATGGACGAAACGGACCTCCTACGGTCGAAATGGGGGTCCTGTTAATCGGGGGGTGTGGCGTACCGCAAAATGGACGAAACAGACTTGTGTTGGAGCGCTACGGTCGAAACAGGGGTCCTGTTCATCGGGAGGG
>NC_057800.1:215607860-215610091 GCF_018294505.1 Triticum aestivum
AGCATTGATCGGCTTTAGTTAGCAGCAGTAGCGAAGGAATCGCTCGATCGGGTTCAGTTAACAGCCATCGATCGATCGCTCGGGTTCAGTAACGTGTAGCCTGCAGTGCAATCGCTCGGGTTCAGTTAGAGCCCAACGCCTCGCTCGGGTTCAGTTAGAGCCAACGCCTCGCACACACGCGTGTACGAGAGAAACGCGCATCGCTTGGCCCCCGACCTCCCACTGTAATCGGGAACTCCCCGAAATTTTCCTCCCCTCGCTTCTACCACGGTTTTTTCCGTCATGGACGGCCCAAAGAATGTCATGCAGCTGCGTCTCCGGACCTCCCAGGAGGAAAAGCCCGTTTTCTATCATGATTTTTGTCATAGAAGTAGGAGCCCACCACATCTATGATGGTACCGGGTTTTGTCACAATTATCGTCATAGAAGTGTCATATGTATGACAGGAAAAAAATTCGTTTGGCCCAAAATGTCACGGATGTGTCTTTTTTGTAGTGAAAATATGTCCATTTGAAATTTATAAAAAGACAAATACTTAGGAATGGAGGAAGTATAGTTTTGTGCATGGCACATGGACCCGGATGCTGAAGAGGCTTCTGGCAATGCTATCAAGCTTCCAGCATTTGTTTACATAATTTACGTACTATACAAATACTTTTCTAGCGACATGAAATTATACAATGATCTGAGCTTTCAGCATTTGTTTCGTGTGTCTTCCCATCCATGCTCTTTCGGAAACAATAAAAAACTAACTTCCTTGCTAATGCATCTCAATGATTAGCAGATCAGAGTTAATATTTACATCACAACTGAAGACAAAGTTGTGAGAATGTGTTAAATTAAAATTGATCCATGCTTTCATTGGCAGCAACGTCCCACCCAGCTATGTCTAAATCAACAAGGCATGTTGGGAAAAAAGTGGGTGTCTGGAGCATGCAACATTCCGATCATTTTGTGCAGTTCCACTAAAATAGAGCTGAGCGTCCCTGTTCCAAAGATATTAAGTGTGATTACAATAATAGAGAACTGTTGATGAAACAATAAACACACAAATAGAAGTCGGTCACCTTTGCAGTCTCTCTTAAGACTAACAAGTTGGAGAAGATTAAGAAAATAGTTGGAAAAGATTAGGCTCGGAGTTGGATGAGGAGGATAGAGCAAAACCAATCTCCCTTTGTGCAGTCGCACTGAAATGTAGAGACGTTGCCCGTGTGACATTTTAGTACAACTGCACAAAACACTCTCAAGAAAAAAGTGATTTGTGCAGTTCACCAAAAGGTCGCAATAGCAATGAGGTGAAATGGATAGCCCTGTTTGCAAAAAAGAGGTAGAAAGGAAACAATTATTGGCCAATAATAGTTGATGACACATACAACGACAAAAAAGAAGCATTTCCCTTGTCCTAAGGGAATATAACAATATGGTTGTCTTTGTCTAAAATGGTGTGAGGATGAGATTGCAATATGGAAAGTGCGTCGGACGAGCTACGCTTTGGGCAAAGAACTATGGAAGATCCACATGCAAGATTTTCCACATGTAGCGACGTGGGAAGATGGGCAGTGGAGCAAGGCCGGAGGGGATACCTGCGAGTCGTCGAGATGTAACTAGGAGAGCGGCGGCGGGCGGGATCTGCCCATATTGCGGCGGGGAGCAGGTGGCGTAGGCTCTACCGCGCCGGAGCTTGGTCAGAGAGAATGGTGGGTACCGCAGATTGGGACGTGTTGCCTCGGTGCTGTCAAACGGAGAAACGATGCACATCCTCCCTTTCCACCGGCGGACGGGATGCGGCCGGATCAGTGACCAACAGTGAGAGAGAGATAGGCCACCGTCGCCTTGTGTGAGATACTCTAAAGAGAGACAAACCCCAGCAGGCAGGCTCCATTGTATATAGTGGAGCGGACTACCTTTTTCTCCATAAAAGTCATTTTATATTCTGTGTACCTGCCATTGAGTGATATAACTTTATTTAAAAATAAAGCGTGAAGGCATCAAGTCAAACTTTGTTGCATGCACACGTGGTAAACGACCTCCGTAGGTAAACAGCCGCTACACGCGTTCAAATTAGCACGTGGGCTGCCATTTCGTACAGAAATGAGCTCCACCGTGTACCCGCGTGGGTGTGGCTGGGCACGAAGTGTGAGTACGTGACCTATTCTCTTCGTGTACGTACACTACCTACGTGGGGTTGTGTGAGAGAGATACAAATGTAGAGAGATATAGTGTGTGGGCTC
>NC_057800.1:215610457-215630637 GCF_018294505.1 Triticum aestivum
GATGATATTTTAATCAAAAAATGTAACATATGCAATGTGTGTGAAATAGAGTCATGTATATATCATATATATAGAGAGAGGGGGGCGATCCACGAGAAGAGAGTGGAGGTATCATCGGCTTGAGGTATCCACAGAATCGAAGAGAGGGATGATGTGTGTGTGTGCAATCGATAAAGAGTGCCATCGAATTTGTGTGTGCCCACATCAAAGATATAGGGTGGCGGGCCTACTGGAACGTGAGAGGGGACACGTACAGTTTGTCTCTGTGGCATGGATACCTACCTACAACGCTCGACTATCTATGTGTGGTGGGGGTGGGGGAGACCTAATTAACTATAGAGGTACAATGGATGGTATATGTGTGGAGGAGGAGAGATACCTACCTTATGTATTGAGGGAGATCGATCGACATACATGCATATGTGTAGGAGAGGAATAAGGTTGGGAGAGAGACAAAGCTAGAGTGTCGGAGGGGTTGGTGGTGGAATTGCTTCTAACAAATGGCTGGAGAGGCTTGCTAAACAAACAGAGGTCACGCCTGCAATATCAATAAGAGCGAGGAGGGCTGCCTGTCTGTGCACGTGCGTGTGAGAGACAGGTCAGGAGGCATGAACGAATGATGAGGAGGGACGATATGGCTATGGTAAGCAGATGTAACTACATAGGAAGATCAATTGTCCTTTGTCAAAGAAAGGAGAGACATAACTTGTGAGGTATGTCGATCGATGGGTGGGGGAAATAGTTAAATTCGACCTAGGTATATGTAGGGAGATTGATCGATATACATGCATGTATGTGTTAGAAGCAAATAAGGCCCGGGGAGAAGGATAGAGAGAGAGGGATGTCGCTAGGAGGTGGTGCGAGAGGCATACTATATCGAGGGGGAAGGAGTGTGCGAGTACGAGATCGATGAAAAGAGGGGTGGGAGTGAGGCATGGACGGTGAGAAGAGAGGAGGGAAAGCTTGTGTTTGTGGTAGGCACACCTGGCTAGAGAGGTATATCGATCGATGTGTGCCGTAAAGAATGAGCTGGGGGGCCTACACACACCGTGGGTGAACGACCTAAAGTGAAAAGACGAATTTGCGTGATGGAGCTAGAGAATGCTGAGGGGTGGTGAGAGGGATGCGCGCGTGTGCATGCACGAGAGAAACTTAGCGCTAGCTACAAAGATAAGAGGATTGTGTGGGTGTAGAAGACGAATAGAGATCATAATTCATTATAAAAAGTGAATTTAGATATTTGAAGAATTTATCATAGTGTTTTAAACTGACGCATGCGTGAATATATATAATGGTGATACACATGGTGTGGTTATGAACATGTTATACTACATATAATATATTTTATCTCTACTCTTATAAAAACAGAGTTGTTGATGATGGTGTGCCTGCCATCCTGCAATATAGGTCGTCTGATTTATATCTGACGAATAGCAAGGAAACTATGGCAATTTTGAAAAAAGATACCCACACCCCTCTCCACATTTGCAAGTAAGGCCTCCCCTCGATCATCTTGATGTTCCATGGAACGCATGGGCATCTTGCTAGTACTACATATAATATATAGAACATTGATTATAATTTGGGATGATGTGTGGCTTTTGCAGCTTAGGGCTAAATACTTGTCATAATGTAGGGGGCGGGGCACTATATTTTGTGTGATAAACATGGTGTACGTATGGAACATGGTTTAGATTATGAATATCTAGTTAGTACATCAAATGTACTATTATTTGGAATCAACATCAAGTGTATTCAAAAAATTGAACTCAAGTTCATATAGTACACATAGTTCATATCTATCTCTATAGTAATCATGTGGTGTGTTGTTAAGGTAATACACGAATGATGGTTGAAGTTGGCAACAATCATGATTGTAGATTCTTATTCAAATAGAGAAACGAATTCAAATTTAGTTCAAATTGCAGCAGTAGTATAGAAATTTGGAATGCACTAAAATGTTGGTATGAGTAGGTTACATGCGTTATACAGCCGGTGAAAAAAAATTATTGGACATAACATGGATTCATAGCTTTGAATAGCATTTGTATAGTAAAACAGGACAAGACTCTCTCTTTGTGAGGTGTGAATAGTTTTATTTTTTTCGTTTTTTCGTTGAGGGAAGTGCGAATTGATTTGATACGTACAAGTACAATATTGCACGTTAGGCTTGTCCCTAAAATTCAACCCGCGCCTTGTTATATCCCGAAAATTCAGATATCGTGCTCCCAAAACTCACGCCTTCACAACCCGTGCCTTGCTATCCCGAAATTACAATGCGCACGAAAACTCCCTCCAGCTGCCAAATCCCGACACGCAAAATCCCCCGTCTAAACCTGAACCGAAAGGGCCGCTAGTTCAAATCGGTGGGGGTACTTTTGTAACACACCCTACATTATGGACAAGCGCATCCCTAAGTCATGGTTCCCCCCTCCCATCGCCTCCTTTTCACCATTCGAAATCCCAGGCCGCCATAACCTCTCCGCTCTAGCCACGAAACCCCACCCTCCTTCGTCCGCCACCTCACCACTGCCCAGCCGGAGCCTCTTCCCTGACGACGTCGTCCACCGCAACATCTCGACGTCCCTCATCCACCTCCCCGGATGAGGATCCGTCGTCCATCTCATCGTCACGCCGGTTCAGCCGCCCTGTCCTCCACATCCAAGGAGCTGCTCCGACGATCGCCTCGTCTATCACGGCTGCTCCATCCCCACAGCATCGCCTTAACCTTCTCCACCAGAACCGCAGCATCCTCACTGACTCCTCGGATGAAGCCAAGGCCTACTCGGCGCCACCAAAGAGGTTGTACACTCATCGCATCGCACCCTCTCCTTAACTCGACCTCCCGACGCCGACGGTGCTCTATCCCGCACCCCCATGGCGTGGCTACCTCGAAGCCGGCGCCGCGGGCGACATCTCCATGACGGCTCTCCCCTACTGCGAGGCCCCTTCGGCAGCAGCGTCCATACCAGCCGGATCTACTGCAGCTCCGGCCCTTGCTCGCTCGCTCGCGCTGCTACTGCTGCTGCTGCTCTCCCCCTCGCTCATGTTGTTGCTCTGCTCCGATTTAGCTACACTTCTGTCGACTGAATCAAATTTTGGGTCAGTCGATTTTTAGGGGGTGGGGGGCTCGCCGGAGTTAAGGAAGAACCACCTGCAGCGGGGAGGAGGGCTCGCTGGAGAGGTACCCCACTATCTATCTTAGGGTTCAGGGTGGCAGCGGTGGTCGCCGGCAGTAGGGCCACGGTGGTGGGGCAGTGGCGAGGGAATCGCCGGAGAAAAATCTCGACGCAGGGGGGCTAGAGGGCTGGCCGGGGCGACGGTGGACCGGTGGTGGGGCGTGGTTTCGGGGCGGTGAGGCAGCGCGGGAGCGCCGCCAGCCGCGTGCGTCAGGAGCCGGCGGTTCGGCCGGTGGTGGCTGGCGGCTCAGGGGGGTGCAGGTTGAAGATGAACCGCAGGCCCTCCCTAAACTACATGTGACGTGCCTCTCTGCTACCATTGCATTCAGTTTCGACAGTAACATTCAGATTCCACAGTAAATTTCAGTTTCGACAGTTAAGTTCAGAGTCAACAGTTTTTGCCTCATCTGTTGTAGTCTGGTGATTTTTGGTGATGTAAATTTTACATCTATCAATTTTTGGTAATGTATTTTACATCATCTATTGGAGATGCTATTAGAATCCCACTTGAGATTAACGATGGTTGTCTTGTGCTGCTTCAGCCTCGACGTCTTACGGCTCACCGAAGCTGCTCCAACAACGGAACTATCCATCACAACAGAGTAGTGCCCTGGACCCTGTCTACAGATTCCTCAGATCTTCCTCCACACCTCTGACAGCCACCTCTGCCTCAACTTCTTCAGCGACCAACCCAATGATGTTGAGGTCGACACAGCTACGGCAAAGATGTTGTACACTTGTCGCATCACTTATTACTCTACATTCATGTCGATCCATTAGGGCTATTTTGGTCCATGGAAAAACATAGCAATAGGAAATTTTCCTATGGCACTATTCAATTATGCATGCATTTTTTTGAAAGGAATGGAGCAAAACATCCACCTAGACATACTTTTCAAAATCCTATGCATGAAAACAAGACCAAGTGCATTAGTGGCAGAATAACATTCTAACTATACACGCTTTCATATGGTTTCACTTTATTTTGGCCATGTTTCTTTTCATTCCTCTGCTCTTCCAATTCCTGTGAACCAAACACCCAAGTTGACAGAAATCTTGTGTTCACAAATGCTCTGTTTCCCATGTGCATTCCTATCCTATTCCGGTGTTCTTCCTATCCCTGTGTTTTTAGAATCATGCAAGCCAAATGAGCCCTTATAGAATTACTTCAGTTACATGTAGGTGTCGAAGAAAACTTTGTGTGGTTTGTCCTGCTCCTGTCACGACGTCGTCCACCTCACCTGAGCTACTCCATCGACAGAAGCATCCACCAAACTAGACATCACGACTCATGATCGTATTTTGCCGCCTCAGATCTCCTTCCCTGCCGCCGGCACGCACCGCAATGGCATCACCACCATCGACTCAGCAGATGAACCTGAGGAGTACACGGGTCCACAAGAGAGGTCGCACTCTTTTGTTTCTACTTATGTTGTGCATTGCTTAATATTACCTGCTACTTTATTGTCCGGTTCACTTCTTAGACACCAAGTCAGGTCCAAATTGATGTTAAAACTTGAGTTCAAAATTAGTTGTGGGGCACATATCGAGGCAACAATGAATAGTATCACTGTCTAATATTTGGTTCACCTTGGGTGGGAAACACATAGTATCTCTGTCTAATATCCAAAAATAAATTAGTTGTGTATGCCTATGTTGTTCATCTTGGGTGGGAAACAAATAGTGAAGCAATCATCATTTGTTTTTTTATTAAATTAAAGCAATCATCAGCCTGCTATCATTATTTTTGGATCCATCCACTGGTTGTTACCATTACTCTAGATTTCTGCATGCTCTCCTTACATAATCTCACTATATTTTTTGTATGCATGTTAGATATTGTACACAGTCATGCTGAACATGTAGAGAAAAATAGAAGAGTTTTGCGTGGCAATACAATGTCATGAAGACATCGCTCCATGGTTGGTTCAATGGCAACCCCCCCCCTCTCCAGATTGTAATCCACAGGAAGATATCTGTACTGAGGGGGATTCAGACGCAGCTGGCCACTCCTATTTACCCTCCAAGGTGTTTGCTCTAACTTGGTGTAACGCCCTCGATGCGGCTATATCTCCCACGTGTCGAAGCACAACTTAGAGGCATAACCGCATTGAAAGCAATGTCGCAAGTGAGGTAATCTTCACACAACCCATGTAATACATAAGGGAAAGAGATACATAGTTGGCTTACAATCGCCACTTCACACAATACATGAATAAAGCATTATATCAACCAGATACAATCAAGGTTCGACTACGGAACCAAAATAAAAAGAAGACTACCCCAAAAGCTACACAGATCCCCGATCGTCCCAACTGGGCTCCAATACTGATCAACTGACACGAAACACAACAATGAACAACATCTTCATCAAGCTCCTCCTTGAGCTCAGTTGCGTCACCTGCATGATATCATCGGCACCTGCAAACTAGTTTTGGAAGTATCTGTGAGTCACGGGGACTCAGCAATCTCACACCCTCGCGATCAAGACTTTTTAAGCTTATGGGTAAGGTAAAGGTGTGAGGTGGAGCTGCAGCAAGCGACTAGCATATTTGGTGGCTAAACATAAACAAATGAGAGCGAGAAGAGAAGGCAAAAGCACGGTCGAACAACTATGATCAAGAAGTGATCCTAGAACAACCTACGTCAAGCATTACTCCAACACCGTGTTCACTTCCCGGACCCTGCCGAGAAGAGACCATCACGGTTACACACGCGGTTGATGCATTTTAATTAAGGTTAAGTTTCATGTTTTCTACAATCGAACATTAACAAATTCACATCTGCCCATAACCGTGGGCATGGCTTTCGAAAGTTCAAATCCCTGCAGGGGTGTCCCAACTTAGCCCATCACAAGCTCTCACGGTCAACGAAGGATATTCCTTCTCCCAAGACAATCCGATCAGACTCGGCATCCCGGTTACAAGACATCCTCGACAATGGTAAAACAAGTCCATCAACACCGCCCGAATGTGCCGACAAATCCCGATAGGAGCTGCACATATCTCGTTCTCAGGGCACACTCAGATGAGACATCCTACGAGTAAAACCAGCCCTCAAGTTGCCCCGAGGTGGCCCCGCAGTCTACTCGGTTCGAACCAACACTTAGAGAAGCACTGGCCCGGGGGGGTTAAAATAAGATGACCCTCGAGAGAGCGACTCCCAAGGGAAAAGTAGGTGGTGGTGAGGCAAATGGTAAAACCAAGGTTGGGCCTTGCTGGAGGAGTTTTATTCAAAGCGAACTGTCAGGGGGTTCCCATTATAACCCAACCGTGTAACGAACGCAAAATCCGGGAACATAACACCGATATGACGGAAAGTAGGGCGGCAAGAGTGGAACAAAACACCAGGCATAAGGCCGAGCCTTCCACCCTTTACCAAGTATATAGATGCATTAATTAAATAAGAGATATTGTGATATCCCAACAAAATATCCATGTTCCAACAAGGAACAAACTTCAATCTTCACCCGCAACTAACAACGTTATAAGAGGGGCTGAGCAAAGCGGTAACATAGCCAAACAACGTTTTGCTAGGACAAGGTGGGTTAGAGGCTTGGCTTAGCAATATGGGAGGCATGATAAGCAAGTGGTAGGTATTGTAGCATAGGCATGGCAAAAGAGCGAGCATCTAGCAAGCAAAGATAGAAGTGATTTCGAGGGTATGGTCATCTTGCCTGAAATCCCGCAAGGAAGAAGAACGAGTCCATGAAGAAGACAAACGGACGTATTCGAATGGTTCCTCACAAATGCGACGTTATTGGAACCAACTCGAAGAAGCAACACCGGAAAGAAGCACACAACATAGTAAACAACCAACACATGAACATGGCATGATATGCGGGATGCGGTATGCGGTGCACATGCATGATTTGGAAGGAAAAGAATGAACCTGGCCTCAACTTGGAAATCCAAGAGTTCCACTGGAAAGGTGAGATGGTTTCGGTCGAAATTGATATAAAGATCACCAGAATCGGATGCACGGTTTGGAAATGGCAAGCAAAACAAATATGGCACCGGTCTGCAATAATCAGCACGAGACCAGCTAAATGCATCAAGATAAATATGCTACAGCACTCAAACATAGCAACAAAATACATGGCAGGGATCCACTCAAGATGCTTGACAAAAGATGAACACTGAGCTACGGCTAATTCATCCATTAACAGGTTCAAACAAGCATGGCAAAGGTGCAAAAGATTACTGGTTACAAACTTAGTGAAATAACAACAAGTCAGGAATTTATCATCAGGAAGCAAACTTTAGAGCATGAAAACTACATGCTACAGGAACATATCATGGCAAAGTAAGGCATGGAATGAAGCTACTCAAAGCATATAACAAAAGTCCCTTAGTGACCATGAGCCAAAAGGGATCAGAAAATACAATTGTAAGCATGTGAACATAGCAAAAACATAAACACAATCAGACTTGGTGAAAAACTGGAGCATGCAAAACAGTTCACAAGTAGGCATGTTTACGACCTTGATGCACTCACTACGAGGCATTGCATGACAAACTAAGCATACACCCATCAAATAGACATGGCATAGAAGCTAGACATGGCAAGAACAATAACATAGCATGCACAGATCAATAGCAACAACCTCGGCAAAATTGCTAAACATGTTAACAATCTGCTAGGAACATTTTATAGCAAAAGTAGAGCTCGATTGACTCAAGCTAGGATGCTCCATAATAGCAAAAAAAGACATTGATGGATAGAGCACCACAATATCTACAAAACATCCTTACTGATCATCCTCAAAAGAGGCACGGATCACTAGGAAACAACATGAACATATGGCATAAAAACAATAACAGGACAATGACTTGGTGAAATTCTAAGTCCCTGAAATCAGCATCATCGAGTAGGCTACTTTGCATGCTTGTGCTAGTCACCACATAGATCACAAAAATACATGGCATACACCCCTGTAAAGATGGCATGGCATACATCAAAACACATGTAGAGCTCAGGATCATAGCATGCACACATTAATCATGGTAAAAATGACAAAAGTGCATTTGCTGAAATAGATCTGAAACTATCATCACATAGCCCTCTTCCAACAGCATTTCGGGCATCAAGATGAGCTCAGAAGAAAATTATGCAATGAGATGAAATGATGTACTCGTCGAGGCGAACATTTTGACATAAAATGCATGCAAAACGGAGTTACGAGCAGGAAGTTACGCTAGGTCAAACCAGTGCACATAAGATGAAAATTCTGGGACTTAGTGGAAAACTACCAGCGCGAAACTGGATCCAGGTCGGGGGTAGCTCATTCTCTGCTATAGAATGGCGCCGGTGGAAGTCAACGGCGATGGCATGGAGGCGTGGAACTCCGGCGAGCGTCAGGAAGGCCATGAATGGGTAGATCAGGCGCGGGGCAACCCATTCCGGGCGAAGGGGCGGCTTGGGGCGGCGCGAGCGCGTAGATCGGGGCGGCCATGGTGTTCCTGCGAGGTTCACGGAGAGAGAGCTCGTGAGGGAGAGAGAGCTCGTGAGGGAGAGAAAGGGAAGGGAGAGGCACGGGGCCGGCCTGCTGGAGGTCTCCGGCGAGATCTCGGCGGAGCTCCGGCGAGCGGCGGCGGAGAAGACGATCGACAACGGGCTGGATCGGGAGGCGAAGCAGGCGCGCTCGGGCGCGCGGGATCGGGCCCTGGACGGCCCGGGGCGGGCTCCCCATGGGTCGCGCGGGCCGGCGGCGAAGGTGAGGGCTGCAGGGCGCGTGGCACGCTGTGAGTGGCTGCGGGCGGCGGCGCGGACGCGTTCGGCGTCGTCTTACGTGTCCGGCGGCGGAGAGGGAGCGGGGCTAGGGTTAGACTGCACGAGAATCCGAGAGGGGCACATATATATATGTAGAGGGACCTAGGAGACTCCAAATGAGGTGCGGTTTTCGTCCACGCGATCGTGATCGAACGAACGAGATAATGGAGGAGGTTTAGGTGGGTTTTGGGCCACTTTGGAGGGGTGTTGGGCCGCAACACACACGAGGACTTTTCGGTCCCTCGGTTAGCCGTTGGAGTATCAAACAAAGTCCAAATGGCACGAAACTTGACAGGCGGTCTACCGGTAGTAAACCAAGGCTTCATGACAAGTCTCGGTCCAATCCGAAAACGTTTAACACCCGCACACGAAAAAGAGGTGGAAAGGAACACCGGATGACATAGGAGCGCCGGATTGCAAAATGGACAACGGGGAAAATACTCAGATGCATGAGACGAACATGTATGCAAATGAAATGCACATGATGACATGATATGAGATGCATGACACGCAAGCAATGACATGGAAACAACAGCGAATAACTGGAGGACACCTGGCACATCGGTCTCGGGGCGTTACAACACTCCACCACTACGAGAGGATCTCGTCCTGAGATCTAGAATGGCACCGGAGGGACAACGAAAGAGAAAGAGGAGAGGTAAAACTAAGTTGCTTCTTTGACAATGAGTGGAACCAAAGAACCTTGAAAGGTTGAGCAATTTGAAAGAAAGAAAGAAAGCAACGGCGATGAACGAAGTTGAAAGCACTCCGTTAAGAAAGAGGAATAAGAAGAACCGATTCAGGTAGCACTCCAGTTGAAAAGAGATGAAAGACTTGATAAGATGAAAGAACTTGAGCAGAGGACATAACACTCAGGTTAAATGGATTAGCACGAAAAGAACAGCATCCGAGATGATGAGAGAAAAGAGCAACATCACAACACCTCCGGAACAAAATAATAGAAGTTGGATCGTTGGAAAGGAAACAGTTGAGAAGAAAATGACATCTTCTTCCACAATTGAGTTTGAAAAGGCATCTTTAGAAGAATGGTCGAACGGAATTGTTGGGAAAACCAACAACGAAAAGAATAAGCTTGAAGTGGGCTTATGGAAAACTTCTCAAAACTATGAGGTGAAATTCTGCCATTAACGGAAAACAGTAGATTGGATTGATAAGAACAAGAAGACGAGAAGCTATTTCACCGGGAGGATAAATGAAGAACTTGGATCATTTATAAGCACCATAATTAGCAACAATCCTTAGGGAAAAGCTTTAGGTGAAATATAACACAAGATAACTCCAATGAAGAGATTGATGGATTTAAAATACTTCATTCTTAACAACATGTGGATCATGAAACATGAACTCAAATTATCAAGAATGACATAATACCACCTCCAATGATACGGTATAAAGAATTGCACTCCGGATTGCAAGATGAAGAATACATGAGCTCCTCTGAAAAGAATCTCGATGAACGCTTCGAGAAGAAATTAAATCCTTGATGAGCCACCAAGTAGCCTCCATGGAGAGCTCCGGTAATGCAAGAATGATCAAACGGTAGATAAGTTGAAAAGAAACTCTGGTAGGAGCCTTGAAACGATTTAGATGGGGCTTCGTGGTGATATAATTGAGAGATCTTGGAACTCCGGGAAAGAAAAGATGAAACAATTGAAAACGAGAATTTGATGAGCCTTTGAAATAGGGAATTGAGTTCACTCGATGAAACAAGAATAAGAATTACATTATGCTTAGCCTTCACCAATTAAATTGATGACAACCAACGGATTTAGCATATTACTTATTCTCATAGAAAAGATTAAGAGAGATATAACATAAACTTGAGAAGGTCTTGAACGAACCAACGGTAGGATTGAAACAATGAATGAATTGATATGATCACCATGGAAGACAAACTTGAGCAAACCACCGTAAGAATCATAAACAATCAAAGGAAATATATTGAAGCACCGGGAAGAATTAGCAAATGAATGAAGATGTTTAAGAGAATTTAGATACAAGTGAATGAATGGATCACGAGCTGATTAGAGCACACTTGAAAGATGCATCGGTAAGATTTGAGAATGACAACTGAAAGCTGAGAATGAATAAACCTGAATTGATGGAGTCCGGATAATCAAACTGAGAAGACTCTTGAATTGCTTCGGATGGGTGAAAAGAATTCTGAAATCGAAAAACAATTATAAGAGGATGGCATTAAGTTAGACCCATGAATCTTGAAGAAAATGGAGTAAGATATGGAGGAAAAATTCTTCTTCAGTGTTCAAGTGTTGAGAATGACGACGAGAAATGCCACCAAATTGTTGAGATACTCCGGGATGATGAATAGAAAGGTTGAGCCAACAGTGAAAAGAATTTGACAGATCTTGGAGAAAATACATAAGACTGATGATAATTCATTCTTACGTCAAACTTTGAAATGAATTTGAGAATAACGCCGGGAAAAGAGGAGTCAGGTAAGATCATGGGAAAAGACCTGTGGGTTAGGGCCCACTCAAAAGATACACCAATGAATGATTGCTTGAAAAGAGAGATTGCACCGGTTGAATTAAGTTGCTTGTATGAGACAACAACCTCGATATAGCTTAAACGAATTAGCAAAGGAAACGCGAATCTTCTGAGATATCTTCAGCACCCTGGAACAAATAAATAGCAAGCGGGGAGTGGTTAAGATGTGCACCGGCATAAGAAAACATCGAAACGATGAAAGGATATGATCAACAAAGCTTGAATTGGATCCACCGGACAAGAAAACGAACAAAGAATGATGAGCTTGTAAAGCATATTCATGAGAATCCCCGGATACGAACATTGAAAGAAAAGAATGGAGAGACTTCCATCGATAAAATGGATACTTGAATAAGAAATCTAAGTCTTGAAGAAAAAGGGTGGGAGGGTGGGAAAACAAAGGCAATTTGGAACGGATGAGGCAAACACCGTTGAGGAGAACTGATAATTGATCTTGCGAATGTTCAAGTGATCGGATCCACTTGAAGAGAGACACACCAGTTGAAAAGAAATTGAAATGACAAATTCGATGATCGAGCGGGATTAGTATTCACATAGGAACATGAGAACACCGCTTAGGAAAGGTATGGAATCAACACTTGACTTCGAAGCAACTCGAATACCACAACTCAAAACAAAACAAAGGATTGGCTTGCAGAATAAGCTGGAACAAACATATGATAGAGATTTCGTCCGAAGTTTTCGTGGTGGGGCCTCCATGGGCTCGATCGTACAGCACCATCATGTACAAGGCAGTGCACATGACATACGAAGTGTCCCCAAGTCAGCATAGCCAAGGACACTTTAAGACACAACGAGACCACTGTAAAACCAACCGTGGATAGGCGGACCACTAGACGTCGAACCCCAATTTCATATCATACATCTGTCGGAAAGATATCCTAAGAACTACTTGAATTCCCACTTATAAACTCCCGAAACTTTCCCGGTTATGCAATCATGTGTTGGGGATACAGGGGAAGCATAATATCTCACCCAAAACTAGCAAATCCTACATCCAGTTGTATCCATCCTTCAACACATAACCAAGAAACCTTTGGAAATCGTTTACCTCAACCTACGAAAAGCATCCGTTATACAAGTTATGGCAATACTCCCGAACTCCCGCCCCAGTACTGGGTGGCGTCGAGGTTATCTCGCCAACAACTGCATAAAAGAGATTTCGATGTCGGCGAAACTCAGGTATTCCAGAACTGCAACGACAAAATTGGGATGACAACACCTCAGAGTCAACTCCCCGGGACACTGCCACAACCCCTAAATGTCAGGAGGCACCAAGAACAATGTTCTCGTCACAAAACCATTGGAACGATTCCAAGATACCCGCGTGATCCTAAAAAAAATTAGTGAAATTTGAGAAGAGAAGAGTCAAATCTCTACGTCAGGATGCCTCACCAGAGCGACGAAGGGACTGAGGAGTAAAAAGATTTCCTAACTCTCCGATATATATATAATTCCTAAATGACTCAAAACATTTTCCTAGACTCAACAACGCCAACGATTCGATCAAGCAGGGGGCTCCTAAGGTCGGGGAAGGCTCTGATTACCAACTTGTAACGCCCTCGATGCGGCTATATCTCCCACGTGTCGAAGCACGACTTATTGGCATAACCGCATTGAAAGCAATGTCGCAAGTGAGGTAATCTTCACACAACCCATGTAATACATAAGGGAAAGAGATACATAGTTGGCTTACAATCGCCACTTCACATAATACATGAATAAAGCATTATATCAACCAGATACAATCAAGGTCCGACTAAGGAACCAAAATAAAAAGAAGACTACCCCAAAAGCTACACAGATCCCCGATCGTCCCAACTGGGCTCCACTACTGATCAACTGACACGAAACACAACAATGAACAAGATCTTCATCAAGCTCCTCCTTGACCTCGGTTGCGTCACCTGCACGATAGCATCGGCACCTGCAAACTAGTTTTGGAAGTATCTGTGAGTCACGGGGACTCAGCAATCTCACACCCTCGCGATCAAGACTATTTAAGCTTATGGGTAAGGTAAAGGTGTGAGGTGGAGCTGCAGCAAGTGACTAGCATATTTGGTGGCTAAACATACGCAAATAAGAGCGAGAAGAGAAGGCAAAAGCATGGTCGAACAACTATGATCAAGAAGTGATCCTAGAACAACCTACGTCAAGCATTACTCCAACACCGTGTTCACTTCCCGGACCCCGCCGAGAAGAGACCATCACGGTTACACACGCGGTTGATGCATTTTAATTAAGGTTAAGTTTCAGGTTATCTACAACCGGACATTAAAAATTCCCATCTGCCCATAACCGCGGGCACGGCTTTCGAAAGTTCAAATCCCTGCAGGGGTGTCCCAACTTAGCCCATCACAAGCTCTCACGGTCAACGAAGGATATTCCTTCTCCCAAGACAATCCGATCAGACTCGGCATCCCGGTTACAAGACATCCTCAACAATGGTAAAACAAGTTCAGCAACACCGCCCGAATGTGCCGGCAAATTCCGATAGGAGCTGCACATATCTCGTTCTCAGGGCACACTCGGATGAGACATCCTACGAGTAAAACCAACCCTCAAGTTGCCCCGAGGTGGCCCCGCAGTCTACTCGGTTCGGACCAACACTTAGAGAAGCACTGGCCCGGGGGGGTTAAAATAAGATGACCCTCAAGAGAGCGACTCCCAAGGGAAAAGTAGGTGGTGGTGAGGCAAATGGTAAAACCAAGGTTGGGCCTTGCTGGAGGAGTTTTATTCAAAGCGAACTGTCAAGGGGTTCCGATTATAACCCAACCGTGTAAGGAACGCAAAATCCAGGAACATAACACCGATATGACCGAAACTAGGGCGGCAAGAGTGGAACAAAACACCAGGCATAAGGCCGAGCCTTCCACCCTTTACCAAGTATATAGATGCATTAATTAAATAAGAGATATTGTGATATCCCAATAAAATATCCATGTTCCAACAAGGAACAAACTTCAATCTTCACCTACAACTAACAACACTATAAGAGGGGCTGAGCAAAACGGTAACATAGCCAAACAATGGTTTACTAGGAAAAGGTGGGTTAGAGGCTTGGCTTAGCAATATGGGAGGCATGATAAGCAAGTGGTAGGTATCATAGCATAGGCATGGCAAAAGAGCGAGCATCTAGCAAGCAAAGATAGAAGTGATTTCGAGGGTATGGTCATCTTGCCTGAAATCCCGCAAGGATGAGGAACGAGTCCATGAAGAAGACAAACGGGCGTAGTCGAACGGTTCCTCACAAATGCGACGTTATCGGAACCATCCCGAAGAAGCAACACTGGAAACAAGCACACAACATAGTAAACAACAAACACATGAACATGGCATGATATGCGGGATGCGGTATGCGGTGCATATGCATGATTTGGAAGGAAAAGATTGAACCTGGCCTCAACTTGGAAATCCAAGAGTTCCACTGGAAAGGTGAGATGGTTTCGGTCGAAATCGATATAAAGATCACCGAAATCGGATGCACGGTTTGGAAATGGCAAGCAAAACAAATATGGCACCGGTCTGCGATAATCAGCATGAGACCATCTAAATGCATCAAGATAAATATGCTACAGCACTCGAATATAGCAACAAAATACATGGCAGGGATCCACTCAAGATGCTTGACAAAAGATGAACACTGATCTACGGCTAATTCATCCATTAACAGGTTCAAACAAGCATGGCAAAAGTGCAAAAGATTACTGGTTACAGACTTGGTGAAATAACAAGTTAGGAATTTATCATGAGGAAGCAAACTTTAGAGCATGAAAACTACATGCTACAGGACATTATCATGGCAAAGCAAGGCATGGAATGAAGCTACTCAAAGCATATAACAAAAGTCCCTTAGTGACAATGAGCCAAAAGGGATCAGAAAATACAATTGTAAGCATGTGAACATAGCAAAAACATAAACAGATTCAGACTTGGTGAAAAACTAATGCATGCAAAACAGTTCACAAGTAGGCATGTTTACGAGCTCGATGCACTCACTACAAGGCATTGCATGACAAACTAAGCATACACCGTTCAAATAGACAAGGCAAGAACAATAACATAGCATGCATGGATCAATAGCAACAACCTCGGAAAAATTGCTAAACATGTTAACAATCTGCCAGGAACATTTTATAGCAAAAGTAGAGCTCGATTGACTCAAGCTAGGGTGCTCCATAATTGCAAACAAAGACACGGATGGATAGAGCACCACAATATCTACAAAACATCCTTACTGATCATCCTCAAAAGAGGCACGGATCATTAGGAAACAACATGAACATATGGCATAAAAACAATAACAGGACAAGAACTTAGTGAAATTCTAAGTCCCTGAAATCAGCATCATCGAGTAGGCTACTTTGCATGCTTGTGCTAGTCACCACATAGATCACAAAAATACATGGCATACACCCCTGTAAAGATGGCATGGCATACATCAAAACACATGTAGAGCTCAAGATCATAGCATGCACACATTAATCATGGCAAAAATGACAAAAGTGTATTTGCTGAAACGGATCTGAAACTATCATCACATAGCCCTCTTCCAATAGCATTTCAGGCATCAAGATGAGCTCAAAAGAAAATTATGCAATGAGATAAAATGATGTACTCGTCGAGCCGAACATTTTGACATAAAATGCATGCAAAACGGAGTTACGAGTAGGAAGTTACGCTAGGTCAAACCAGTGCACATAAGATGAAAATTCTGGGACTTAGTGGAAAACTACCAGCGCGAAACTGGATCCAGGTCGGGGGTAGCTCGTTCTCTGCTACAGAATGGCGCCGGCGGAAGTCAACGGCGATGGCGTGGAGGCGTGGAACTCCGGCGAGCGTCAGGAAGGCCGTGAATGGGTAGATCGGGCGCGGGGCAACCCATTCCCGGATAAGGGGCGGCTTGGAGCGGCGTGAGCGCGTAGATCGGGGCGGCCATGGTGTTCCTGCGAGGTTCATGGAGAGAGAGCTCGTGAGGGAGAGAGAGCTCGTGAGGGAGAGAAAGGGAAGGGAGAGGCACGGGGCCGGCCTGTTGGAGGTCTCCGGCGAGATCCCGGCGGAGCTCCGACGAGCGGCGGCGGAGAAGACGATCGGCGACGGGCTGGATCGGGAGGCGAAGCAGGCGCGCTCGGGCGCGCGCGATCGGGCCCTGGACGGCCCGGGGCGGGCTCCCCATGGGCTGCGCGGGCCGGCAGCGGAGGAGAGGGCTGCAGGGCGCGTGGCACGCTGTGAGTGGCAGCGGCGGCGGCGCAGACGTGTCCGGCACCGTCCGGACGTGTCCGGCGGCGGAGAGGGAGCGGGGCTAGGGTTAGACTGCGCGAAAATCCGGGAGGGGCACATATATATATGTAGAGGGAGCTAGGAGACTCCAAATGATGTGCAGTTTTGGCCACGCGATCGTGATCGGACGACCGAGATGATGGAGGAGGTTTTGGTGGGTTTTGGGCCACTTTGGAGGGGTTTTGGGCTGCAACACACATGAGGCCTTTTCGGTCCCTCGGTTAACCGTTGGAGTATCAAACAAAGTCCAAATGGCATGAAACTTGACAGGCGGTCTACCGGTAGTAAAGCAAGGCCGCATGATAAGTCTCGGTCCAATCCGAAAATGTTTAAGACCCGCACACGAAAAAGAGGTAGAAAGGAACACCGGATGACATAGGAGCGCCGGATTGCAAAATGGACAACGGGGAAAATACTCAGATGCATGAGACGAACATGTATGCAAATGAAATGCACATGATGACATGATATGAGATGCATGACACGCAAGCAATGACAAGGCAACAACAACGAATAACTAGAGGACACCTGGCACATCGTTCTCGGGGCATTACACTTGGCATGATGTTGTTAGTCATATCATCCATATGTTGCCTTGCAGTGCCGACTTTCGACATCATATATGTCATCTGCTTAGTTTAGACATGTTCTATAATGCCACATGTTTAGTTTCAATATCGTATATGGGAATTATGCAGTCTCGTGTCTTTTAGCCAGCCATAATATATGTGAAATGTGCAACACCATCCTATTTAACCAGGCATCATATATTTGAATGATATCTTGCCCATCCTTTTCTTCATTACATTTCCATTTGTCGACAATGTTTGTACAATAAACTACTCTTCCTGTGAATCATACATTTGAGTGGGTGATGGAAAAATCTGGAGTGAAAACAATGCCTTCAGAGCAGACAGTGCTACCTGTCGAAGCAGATCTCTTGTTGGGTCCCGATAGCTCCTCGGAGATGGATTCAGAGACAGATGACCAGTCTTATTCCCCCACCAAGGTGTATGCTCTAACTTGGCACGGTTATATTGCTCATATCATACATATGGTGTCTTGCATTACATAGTTTAGACATCATATACACAATATTCAACACCATGTTCTTAGTTCAGACATCATATATGCGAATGCCCTCTGCTTAGCATATAAATCACATATGTGAATTAAATCATGCGACCCTGATTACTTAGATAACATGTATGTGAATTATGTCATGCGATCATGTTTAGTTAGTCATCATATCTTTGAATCATGTTATGCTATGCTATCCAGTTTAGATAGACATCATATATGTGAAATTATGCCATGCTATCCGTTTTAGTTAAACAATATACATGTCAACTATTTCATGCCCTTTTTTTCCACACTATATATTGCATCTGTCTCTCATACAATGTTTGTACATTCAATTATGTTTCCTGTTTATCAGCCATTTGAATTGGAGCGGGTGATGGTAGTATCTAGCGGAGTAAAAACACGGTCTTCAAATAAAACAGTGCTACCTCTTGGTGGAGATAGCACCCCGGTTGTACATGCACGAGAACCAGCCCTACCACACATAACCCAGACTCTCGCAGATCTTACCCCTACTGCGATGGACAGAGAACCAGCTTCACCCAATCTAACCCCAACCCCAGCAGATAGTAACCCAGTTCTTGTTGACACAGCACCATCTCCACCACAGAGCTCCCAAACAAGAGCAGTTAGTAAGGCAGCTCCAGTGCCCAAAGCGCCAATTACTACCACGGCGAACCCCAACTCCACCAGTTAGTACACCTATTCCTGTGAAGGAAGCACAACCAGCCATTCATAGTGTAGCATATATCACATTTGATGTTGTTAAATCCTATGTGTGTATCTTCCCATCATGGAAATATTATACTGAAGATGAAGGAAAATGCCAGTTGCAAGTGTTTGTCCAGGAGTTATGTGTAAGTAATGTTATTCATGGCAATTACTTTGCTTTGTCCCATACATTCTACCTCCATGATGGTTATAATACAGCAAATTTTCCCATTTTCTCTATAGACAAGGACCAATTTGGAAACTCGGGATAAGGTAACATGTGTTGATGTGTCTGCTATCTTCAAGAATGCTTGATGGCAGTATCGGAATTACCTGAAGAAAACGTACTTCACTGGCAAAGAAACTCATCAAATTCCCTTATGTTCTCCTGAGACACATTTACTGGACGATGACTGGGAACGCCTTGTTCTGTACTGGTCCCGAACAAAGAATGTGGTAAGGTCTATGAGCTCATTTTATTTTAAGTACTATATGCTTGCGTCTTACTATACTCTATTCATGTAGAACAAGTGCTTAAACCTGAAGAACAACTGTTCTCATTTAAGATTCCATTGCAATCATGCATACTCCTTTGCTCTTGTATCATTGTATTTACTCATACAAACTTATTTTTAAATTGAACGATCCAATGGAAACTCCAATGGCACAATAGGTATATTTACGCATGTTTCTTTAACAGGTTTGCTCTTATAAATAGCTCTGTTGATTTCAATTTCAATTGTGTATACATTTGACTTCTCATATGATGCACATTACTAGCATCACAACAGAGCCAATAGTGTTGTTGTACATGTACACCTGTGGTACCCATCTGAAATCTTGTTGTGTTGTGTAGTTTTCCATGCTTTGTATTCTTTCAGTGCCGCTTTCTCTTGAACTGATTGATTTGAACCGTGTCTCTATTTTTATCTGGCAAGACAATGCAATGACCATCGGACATAGATATATGTTTGTTTGATACTTTTATAATGTACTACTTGGCAATAGAAGACTTGGTAGTTTAATCTTGTTGTAACGCCCGGATAATCATGCTACAGTAATCCCGCGCTAATGGTGCCACGTCACCATGGATACTGTTGTTAACCTCGCGATGATTCAAAACTGATTCAAACTCAAATTTGAAATTAAGTCAAACGATAAAAGTTTACAAACGTTAAAACAAAAATGTTCAGTTTGTGCATAATATTACATAGTTAATTATGGTGAAGAAAACACATGTTTAGAAAATGCATAAGTATTTTAAAATGAAATAAAATAGAAAAATAAATAAAAGAAAAGAAAAACAAAAGACAAAAAAAGAGAAAAGGAAACCCGCCTGGCCAGTCGGCCCAGCTTTTAGCCAGGCCGGCCCAATTGGGCCTGCAAGCCCACCCCGCACTCTCCATAACCCCTCCCCACTCCACCAGTCCCCCACTGACACTCCCCACTCCCTCCCCGAAATATCTCCCCCTCTTCCCGATTGGATCGGGATCGAGGAGGGAGATCGCCGCGACGCCCAACCCCGCCGCCCGACGCCGCCTCACCGGAACTCGACGCGCTCCCCCGCCGGCCTGCTTCTCCTCCCCACCGTCGCTCGTCTCCATC